>NC_143052.1:31669848-31821363 GCF_052426305.1 Pelodiscus sinensis | reverse complement strand
ACTCCAACATTTACTAGAACATAAAATTCCTAAAGAAGTCTGAAACAAGACACTTTCCACAAAAGCAATTAAGATGATCAACATATCTGTGCCACTGCTGATTAAACAGTCATAGTTGCCCGTGTGTAGTTTACAGTATTTAGCATTCCTAAGAAACCCATACCAAAAATAAATACTGCTTTCAGTTACTATTTGGAACTTTCTTCTTCCTCATTAAAGATATGAGGATTTTATTCTTAAACCAAAAGCCAACTAATGTCCATTTGTCTAATAAGTATTGGGACTTGTGATGATGCTGATGCATGATGCATGAATTAGTGCTTTTAATTCACAAGAGCTAGACCATTCTAAAGTTTTATTAAATACACTGAGGCTATGTCCACACTACACTATGTCAGCAAAACCTATATCATTCAAGGTTATGAGTATTTCTCCTCTGGAGCAATAGATGTTCTGCTGACATTGTACCTATGCCGGTGTCAGAATTTCTCCCACACACATAACTTATGTTGTTTGTGGAGGTAGAGTTTTTTTATACTGACAAGAGATCTCTCTCTCCTCAGCAAAGAGTGTCTTCACCAGACACACTGCAGCAATATAGCTATATCAGAACAGTTGCACCACTGCAGTGTAGTAAATAGAGGCATGACTTAAGAGTTTCGGTACTGTTACACTTGGCAAGTTTCGTTTTATCATGGCCATGGACTAATTAAATGAAAGATTCCAATTTCAGGGAGTACTATTTTATCCAAATACTGAGACATTGATAACAATATACAATGGAAAAGATGTAAAAAAAGAGTCAATCAGCACTTTTAAATAATATAGAAGATGATCTCCAGCCCTATCAGCCAGTTCATTACTTCATTAAATCCCTAATCAAATTAGTTCCTCTTTCATAGAAATGGGACTATTCTAATTTGATTTGAGTCACTACCATGATTGTCAGGTATTACAAAAAAGGCAATTCTCAGACCAATCTTGCTGTCTACAGATGATGTATACATTGTCTTGTGTGCCTAAAATCTAAACTACTCTGGGAACAGCTTTTCGGTCAGCTGTAGCATCACGTGCAGGGTAGCATAAAGAAGAAAAGATTGTGAGATATCTCATTGCACCTTTCCCATTTCTATAACAGACTACATACAGTGGTATTGAAAATAAAGGTATAAGAACATATGCATTGCTAGTCAAACCCTTAATATTGTTGAATCTTGTAAGCAGGTCAAGAATTGGTTCCTTCTCCCAGCTACCTGGCACACCATAGTTCTTGGAAGGTTCTTTGCATGCTCCACAGTGGCATCTGCTCTCATTAGCTCTCTTTTCCAACATGAAAAGAAGGCAGATTGTCCACATGACATCACTAGGGAGAAGAACAAGCACACTGCCAGCCAGAGGAGCTAGTTCCTGGCCTGTCATGACATCACTAGGGAGAGGAACAAGCACACTGCCAGCCAGAGGAGCTGGTTCCTGGCCTGTCATGGAGAGCCATCTCAGGAAACAATTCTTCCCTCTAAATCCAGAAAGTCCTATCTATTTCTATAGTACTTGTATCCATAAAATCTGGCACCCTAATAGAGCAAAGATGCCTAATAAAGAAATTCTCTCACTCCCCTTCCTCTGTTTGATTATTTCTATTAGCCTTCAAGAACTGGTTATTGCTCAATACTTCAACAGCCAACACACCTACACCTGCTCTCTCCACTGCTTCTCTGATGCCATCATCCTAACATTCACACTCAGACACAGAGACCCACACAGTTTTTTTTAACTTCCTATCAATCAGGGCAATTAGAGACTCCTTACCTGCTTTTTTTTAAAAATAGCTTATTTAGCTCAGAAAATGACTTGTGCTATATCATGGCTCAGTTTCTGACCTATAATATAGTTTCGTATAGATACTTTGTAGGATATGTGTTAAACCTTTGGTTTTTTTAAATAATGTGAAAGGTCTTGAGCTTTGAATAGACACTGGAGAAAATGAAATAAAAAAATATTTGTGTATAATATCTCCCATTTAAAAGGAAGTTACTGATCTTGGACAAACTTATTCTTCTCTCCATATATTTTTCTCCATTCTATTATTAAATAAGACTATAAAATATTCTGTTTAACAAAACAGTCTTGTAAGTTTCATATTGCACTTCACAACTCATTAAGTAAAGTAGACCTACATAATTTGTTATGAATAAAAAGAACACATTAAAAGAATCAACAATAGTAACTCCTTACTGTGTTGGTATAAATAAGCAAACATTTGTACAGTTGTCACACGCAAAGCAAGCACACTATATACGTCACTAAATATTATCACCAATAAGAAATACTGGATACAAAAAATTTAGACAGATTTGCAAGCTGCAATTTTGATTTATGAACACAGGGATTACCATGTCTGACCAGAATATAAAATCTGGTATCTTGCCTGTGGCAAAGGCAACATGTCAAAAGAATGGCAAAAAAAAGCCTCAATATTTTTAACTATACAATTTGATATAAAACTGAGAAACACAGCCTAAAAGAGGAGACTAAATTAACCTTATTTTAGCAAGTTTACCTACAAACATTTTTAAATTGTCATTACAATGAATCATTTATATCAAATGGTAAATGTACAGGGTATTTTGCAAACAGATTAACACATTTAAACAAGATACCCCAAAGAATTTGTAGTCTACATTATGCAAGATACCAAACAGCAGTTCGGTGTACTTGATGCAGTAACAATTAGGAAGCCAATGCAACAACAGAAATTAGAATGGGGAAAGGAAGCACATGATGTAGTTAGATATAGAAGAGGAAGATGACTAAAAGCAGCATTTTGGGCAATCTAGGAAAGAAGAGGAAGTGGCAAGAGGCCATAGCAAGTCAAAATTATTTAGTACTTTTTAATTTTATGTTAACTTACGTTCCATGCAATAATGGATCAAAAGGAGGATGCTGAGCTCCATACACATGTTGGATACTAAAGACAGAAAAAGAAGTGATCACAAATTTGACAAGAGCTTTGGAAAAAAAAAAAAAAAGAGAGAGAGATTTCAGCAACTTTCAGTCTTAAATAAACTAACTTTTGTACAATCCCCACAGAGTCCCCCATAGTGGAATGCTGAATAGGTAATTTAAGGATCTGCTTTCAACTTAGTTGGCATCAACACTTTAAGTCTCCCCATATTCCTTAACAATGCAGTTCCCAAATGGTAGCTACTGTAACATACCACATGTACTGCAGCAATTAAATGATATGGGTTGAGAAAAAAAATACTATAAAATTATCTTGATTTTTAATTTTATCATTGCATTTTATAAAGAGTTTATTTTTTTAAAAAAAGAGATACAGAGCACAATATTGGGTGCTATGTTATCAACTAGCCATGCCCTCACATCCAATCTCATTTCTGTCTATTTCCCCAAACTAGGATAAAAGTGCCACATTATAAGCTACAAAATGGAGATATGTAGTATGTTTACATTGTAATTTAAACACCAACAGATGTCTGATGACAGCTGACCAGAACTGCTTAATTGCAATCTACATGTTTAGACTCAGGCTGGAGTTCAGGGTTTAGGACTCTGTGAGGTGCCCAAACTTCTAGGCTGCAATTACATAGCCCTTTAACCCAAGCCCCACACACCTGAGTCAGCTGGCATGGGCTAGCTTACAGTGTAAGCACACCAACAGTCAGCATGTATCATATGCTTTACAAACAATTGGCATTGCATTATTAGACAAGTACATCATGAACCATCATAACAGCTATTTCATAGCCACAACATTATATGAGGTTAATCAGTTCAAGATGGACAGCACATACTGTAACATGTATTAGAGAACAAAAACCCTGCTTTCAACGATATGACACACCCCAACCCTCTGTTCTCCGTCATGGACATTACTCCATGTAATCCAAACCCTCCCAGATTCTGCACCGACCTCCTATTCCCGCTCACAACCCAAATCTCTGCACTTCTGCCCCAGTTCACAACCTCATTCTTCTCCCAAACTCCTTCCCAGATCCCACACCTCTTCCTGCAACCCAACCCTTACCCTAGACCGAGGTGGGGAAACTAAGCCCCAGAGGCCGGATGCAACCCCCAGATTGCCTGGATCCAGTCCCCAAGGCTCAGGGTTTTTTTCCACCTTCCAACATTGGGAAGCCTGCACTGACACTCCAGCCCCCTGCTGCCCCACAACAGGGCTGGAGGACACAAAATCTACCAGCCTGGGCCTCCTTAGGCTCTGGTGTGCAAGGGGAAAGTGAGGCATGTCTTTCTCCTTCTCAGTCAGTGGTCACATCAGTGAGGGTTTGTTTTGTTTCTCTTTGCCCTCAGCCTAAAAAAGGTTCCCTACCCCTGCCCTAGACAAACCATCACAAAAAAATTAATCTAGTAAAAAAAAAAAAATCCATAGCTATTTTCTAACATAAGAGAAAATGTAAAAATTAAAAATCTGAATAAATGGAAATTAAGGTATATTATTGTCTAAATGTGTATATAGATTATCATCCTGGTTAGCAAAATGCAGCAAAAAACTATATTTTGTCATCCAGGATTTAATTGTTATCTACAAAATACAAATGCAAAACACAATTAAAGTTGATTATTTTAAATCAAGGTTTTTTGTTTACTGATTTAAACCATAATTAAAACTCGTGATTTAAATTGCTTTGATTTAGAATCAAACCACCCTGATCTAAAAGGATAGAATATATAATTACTGCCAATTAAATTAATTTTATGGAAAATAGATCTTGTCAAATTAATCTCATATCCTTTCAATGAGATTACAAATTTTTTAATAAAGATAATAGTGATGACATAATATACGGAGACTACCGCACTACAGTGGTGCAGCTGAACAGACACTAAACTTTTCATTGCTGTACTAATCTACTTTACTGAGAAGCAGTAACTTGTGCAACAGTTTTCTTCCTCAATCTAAGGGCTGTTACAATGGGACATAGGTCACCTTAAATACATCTCTCAAGGATATGAATTTTTCCACCGTCTCTGACCAATTTATCTGGCTCAACCCAACTTCCTAGATTTCTGTAAGACATTTTATGTAATGTTTCTCTAAAATGTATCCTCCAGTTCAAGCAGGAATTAATTCAAGAAAGTCTTATTCTCTATTATATATAGGAGATCAAACTAGATGACCACAGCAGTCTTTGGTGTCCATGAATTACTACATGCAGTGTAATACATACTGTCCATCAGTTCTCCACTATTTGATTGGCGCACACAAACATTTCTAAATGAAATCTACTGAAATGAGCTGCTCAAGTAACTAAATGTTTGACACACAAAAATGCCAAGAATATAAAACTTCTTAAGAACATAAGAATGCCCAAACTGAGTTAGACCAAATGTCCATTTAGTCCTGTATACTCTTTTCCAACAGTGGTCAATGCCAGGTGCCCCAGAGGAAATGAACAGAACTGGTAATCATCAAGTGATCCCTTCCCTATCACCCATTCCCAGCTTCTGGAATGCCAACAAAGACCAGGGACACCATCGTGGCTTATCGCCGTTGATGGACATATCCTCCAGGAATGTATCTAGCTCTTTTTTTAACTCTGTTAAAGTCCTCGCTTTTACAACATCCTCTGGCAAGGAGTTCCACAGCTTGACTGTGTGTTATGTGAAGAAATTACTTCATTTTGTTTCTTTAAAACCTGCTGCCTATTAATTTTATTTGGTGACCCTTAGTTCCAGTGTTATGGGAGCAGGTAAATAAATCTTCTTTATTCACTATCTCTAATTTTGTGAGACCCTTTTGAAGCTCTTAACAGCCCACTTTGGACTTCACTATCTTGAGCACTTTGGTATCATCTGCAAATGTTGCCACCTCACTGTTTACCCCTTTCTCCAGATCATGTAGGAGTATGTTGAATAGGATTGGTCCCAGTACAGACCCCTGAAAACTGACCATTTATTCTTACCCTTTGTCTCCTATCTTTTAACCAGATATCTATCCATGAGAGGATCTTCCCTCTTATCCAAGGACAGCTTACTTTACTTAAGAGCCTTTGGTGAGGGAACTTGTCAAACACTTTCCAGATATCTAAGTACACTATATCCACTGGATCACCTTTGTCCACATGCTTGTTGACCACCTCAAAGAATTTTAGTAGATTGGCAAAGCATGATTTTCCTTTACAGAAACCATGTTGACTTTTACTCAGCAAATTACATTATCTACGTGTTTAACAATTATATTCTTTACTATAGTTTAAACCAATTTTCCTGGCACTTAAGTTAGACTTACTTATTAGTCTAGACTAACTTATTGCCAGGATAACCTCTAGCACCCTTTTTAAAAATTGGCATCACATGAGTTATCTTACAGTCATTTGGTACAGGAGATGATTTAAAGAAGAAGGTACAAACCACAGTTAGTAGTTCTGAAATTTCACATTTGTGTTATTTCAGAACTCTTGGGTGAATGCCACCTGGTCATTGTGACTTATTACTGTTTAATTTATCAATTTGCTCCAAATCCTCAACAACAACAAAAGCTACAGGCAAGAACTGACAAATATCCTGGTACTCTTGCCAGCAATGAGCAAAGAACACTCTGTTATGGTACCAGCAAATCAAAGTGAAATTGACAAGAATTTAAGTTGTGTGAGATAACATTTTTATTGGACTAACATCTGTTGATGAAAGACACACACTTTCTAGCTTACTAAGAGCTTTACTTCAGGTCTGGGAAATTTACTCAGTATGTCAAAGAAGGTGGTGGAAATAGCTGCAACACCACATACCTTGAAAATATAGATACTACTTTATGCTAAACAATCTGTTCCACATGGTATTTAACTGTGACATTCTGAGTAAGTTTCTCAGACCTGAAGAGCTCTGTGTAAGCCTCTCCACAACAGGCATTGGTCTAATAAAAGACATTACCACATTCCCATATTTCAAAGCACAGGAAATCATTTCGTTTAGTTTACATCACTCAACCCGAGCAGCAAGGGACAGGGCTCATGCTCTATCGCTGCCCTTACAGCAGCTCTGTGCAACTTCCAAGGGCGAGTCAATTTCACGCTGCCACAACTGCTGTAACACAAGAGCTGTTCTCTCCACCGCTCCGTGGTGCAGCGCCGGACTCCAGACCCTGCTCCGCAGGCGACGGGGCGCAGAGCCGCCCTGGGAACCAAGAGAAGGAACCATTCTGCCCCTTGCATACACCTCACGCTGACACGTGACCCCACTGCCCCCACACCGCTCGGAGCCAGCCGCCCCACTGCCACCCCCCGCCCCTCCGGACAGGCCGGCCTCCTTCACACACAGTCGCGCCCGCTCACCTCCCCGGCACCTTCGAGCTGCTCCGCTTCCAGAACTGCTTCCTGCCGCCGTCGTTCGCCATAGCTCCCGTCACCTCATCCCCGTCGCCGGAGCGCAGCGCCTGCCCCCGGCCGCCTACTCAGTTCCCCACGGCGCGGCCCAATTCCTAGGAGTTTACTCCATCCCAACTGCTTCTCTTACTGGCCACAGAGCGCAGCCATATTGACACCAGGGAGAAACCTGTCCCCGGATTGGCCGGCGGAGACCCGCACCAATCAGAAGTGCGTTTACTGACGGTTGGCTCAGAGTCACCCAATCAGAGCCACGCGAGCTGGAATTGGACGACTGAGAGCCGCTCCAAAGGAAGGTGGGGGGCGAAACGCAGACAAGGAACCACTGCCCCGCCTTGTCGCCACGCCCCTATCTAAAGTCCCGCCCACTTCCCGTGGTTACCTCTGCTGCCCCCTGTTGCGTGTGCTGCCCTGCAGTTCTATGAGTGTTTCTATGACATTTCTCTGCAGCTGGCTCTGTCTAGCTAGTCCCTAAGGGCACTGTACAGTTCAGGGGTGGGCAACAATTTTTGGTAGGGGGCTGCTCCAAGATTTTGAAAAGTGGTCAAGGGCTGCACTTTTCTGTGGAGGAGGTGCAGGGTCTAGGATGGTACAGAAGGGTGCATGGGGTAAGGGACTGGAGTGCAGGAGATAATGTGAGATCTGAGAGGGAGTTTGGGTGAAGGAGAGGGTGCGTGAGATCTGGGTCAGGGTATTGGGGTGTAGGGTCGAGGAGGGGGTCTGGCTGCAGGAGGGGGTTCTGGCCTGGAGGAGGGGTGTAGGAGGGATTACAGGGTCTGCGATGGAGGTATGACCTGGGGCAGGGGATACCGAGGGTTTAGATAGTGACCTGGGTGGAGGAGTTGGGATGCAGGAGGAGCAGGGGTGACAAAAGCAGGCTCTGGCTGTGAGGTGCATATTTAAGCGTTTCCCGGTCTGCAACACCCCCACAACAGGCTGGACTCCCTGCCTCTTGCAGCCCCAGATTACTTAAAACTGCGGGCTGTTCCTGTGGCACTCAGATCCGGGAAGGGGAGAGGCTTGCTCTGACCCCATCCCCCAGGCCAGTCTTTCAGAGATATCTTACCCACCCATGGTACAGATAGTCTGAGGGTGGCAGGATACTTTACAGATGATCTGCAGGAAGAGTTGGTCCAGTCTATGAAGACCTTTCCCTGCACTGTTTGGGACAGGTTTGCCTTTCTGCACACTGAAAATGGAAGAGGTCCATGCCCCAGTTGTCAATGCCATGGCTCCCCAGGCTGCTAGCACCAGGGAGTCTTTTAGGACAAGTCAGCACTAAAAAGTTGATGTAGATAACATGGATGTACAGGCACAGCAGCACTTCTATCTTTTTAACTGACAGTGGAAGACACAGGAAGGGTGTGTCTAGACTACATGCCTCCTTCGACGGAGGCATGTAGATTAGCCAGATCGGAAGAGGGAAATGAAGCCGCGATTAAAATAATCGCGGCTTCATTTAAATTTAAATGGCTGCCCCGATCTGCCGATCAGCTGTTTGTCGGCAGATCGGGGCAGTCTGGACGCGACGCGCCGACAAAGAAGCCTTTCTTCATCGGCACAGGTAAGCCTCGTGAAACCAGGTTTACCTGTGCCGATGAAGAAAGGCTTCTTTGTCGGCGCATCGCGTCCAGACTGCCCCGATCTGCCGACAAACAGCTGATCGGCAGATCGGGGCAGCCATTTAAATTTAAATGAAGCCGCGATTATTTTAATCGCGGCTTCATTTCCCTCTTCCGATCTGGCTAATCTACATGCCTCCGTCGAAGGAGGCATGTAGTCTAGACACACCCGAACTGTCCACTACCAAGTTATGTCAAAACTTCTGTCAACATCCATTCTGTCAAAAAAAAATTTCCAGAGGGTATTCACGCTTGCTCTCCTTATCAGCAGATCCTGTCCACCATCACAGAGAGTGTTAAAAATGCACGGTGTGTAGGTATCCCACCATCCAATGTTGTGGGAAGGCAGAGCTGATCGCATTTTGGTATTCTTTCCGTTCTTTCACAGCCTCTTCAGCTTCACAGGAGCAGCATGTCTGTGAGCTGTCATGCTTAGGAATGTCAAAGCAACACAGCAGTCTCTTCGTCCCCTCCACTTTCTGCAACAGCAGTCTGTCTGCCACTGTGTTCCTAGTGCAAGATAGAACAGGAACACTCCAATGATTTGCTCTTTGATCCCGAAAGAAGCACATTTAGTTATCAGGTACTTCCTGGAGGTTTGAAAAGGAAGAGACACATGCCTGTAGAGCAGCAGAGACCAAAACACCCAATAAAATGCTCAGGAAAGGCATTGTGGGATACTGGGAGAAGCCACTTATTTCGACGAAACAGACTGCGGTGTCTATACTGGCTCTGTGTTGACAATAAAAGGAGGGGGGAAGAAAAGTATTTTGTAGGGGTGTAAGTCTTCTGTCAGCAAAGCTGTGTGTTTTTCTCCACAAAAGTCACTTTGAGGTATTTGCATTCTCACTGTGTTCTTGGCAAATATCAGGTTTTGTTGACAAAACATGGTAGTCTATACAAGGCCATATACAGTCCAGAGTTGTCAGCCCCTGCAGTGGGGCAATGGTGGTCAGTCTGATGAGGCTCCAGATTGTCAGGCCTAGAAGTGGGGCTCCAGGATGTCAGCACTGGTGTCAGAGCTCCATACTCTCCACTCCTCACCTTGCTGCCTGCCCACTGCCCCAGGATTTCCTGGGGATCCTGGTGGGGATTACCGGCCACAGGGTGTTCCCCAGGGTTCCCACTGCTGCCGGAGGTTCTCCAGCGAGGGTCATCAGGCCACCCAGCCCAGCTGCTAGGGCCACCCTGCTGCTGCTGGGGATTCTGGCCTCCCACCAAGGAGGCTACCCAGTCATCCCAGCCCCGCTACCACTGGGGTTTTCCTGGCACTCCAGCCAGGGAACCCCTTGTCCTACATCATAGAATCATAGAGCTGGAAGAGACCTCAGAAGGTCGTCAAGTCCAGCCCCTCTGCTCTAGGCAGGACCAATCCCAACTAAATCAACCTGGCCAGGGCTTTGTCAAGCTGAGACTTAAACACCTCTAGGGATGGAGACTCCACTAATTCCCTAGGTAACCAATTCCAGTGCTTCACTACCCTCCTAGTGAAATAGTTTTTCCTAATATCAAATCTGGACCTCTCCTACCTCAACTTGAGACCATTGCTCCTTGTTCTGCCATCTGTCGCTACTGAGAACAGCCTTTCTTCATCCTCTTTGGAACCTCCCTTCAGGAAGTTGAAGGCTGCTATCAAATCCCCCCTCACTCTTCACTTCTGCAGACCCAACTCCCTCAGCCTCTCCTCATAGGTCATATGCTCCAAACCCTCTCCAATACGTCCATATCCTTTTTGTAGTGGGGGGCCCAGAAATGGATACAATACTCCAGATGTGGCCTCACCAGAGTCAATTAAAGGGGAATAATGACATCTCTGGATCTGCTGGCAATGCTCCTCTTAATACAACCTAATATGCCATTAGCCTTCTTGGCTACAAGGGCACACTGTTGACTCATATCCAGCTTCTCATCCACTGTAACCCCCAGGTCCTTTTCGCAGAACTACTACTTAGCTGGTTGGTCCCCAGCCTGTAGCAATGCTTGGGATTCTTCCGTCCCAAGTGCAGGACTCTGCACTTGTCCTTGTTGAACCTCATTAGATTTCTTGTGGCCCAATCCTCCAATTTCTCTAAGTCACTCTGGACCCTATCTCTGCCCTCAAGCGTATCTACCTCTCCCCCTAGCTTAGTGTCATCCGCAAACTTGCTGAGGATGCAATCCATCCCCTCATCCAGGTCATTAATAAAGATATTGAACAAAACTGGTCCTAGACCAAACCTTGGGGCACTCCTCTAGAAACCGACCGCCATCCTGACATCGAGCCATTGATCCCTACCCATTGGGCCCAACCTTCTAGCCATCTTTGTATCCATCTTACCGTCCATTTATCCAATCCACATTCCCTTAACTTGCTGGCAAGAATATTGTGGGAGACCATATCAAAAGCCTTGCTAAAGTCAAGGTATATCACATCCACTGACTTTCCCACATCCACAGAGCCAGTTACCTCATCATAGAAACTAATCAGATTGATCAAGCACAACTTTCCCTTTGTGAATCCATGCTGACTATTCCTAATCACTTTCCTCTCTTCCAAGTGGCTCAAAATGGATTCCTTAAGGATCCCTTCCATGATTTTTCCAGGAACCGAGGTAAGACTGACCGGCCTATAGTTCCCTGGATCGTCATTCTTCCCTTTTTTGAAGATAGGCATTACATTTGTCTTTTTCCGATCATCCAGGACTTCTCCCAACCTCCACGACTTTTCAAAGATAATGACCAAAGGCTCGTCAATGACATTTGCCAACTCCCTCAGTACCCTCAGATGCATTAAGTCCGGACCCATGGATTTGTGTATGTTTAGCTTTTCTAAATAGTTCCTAACCTGTTCTTTACCCAACAAGGGCTGTCCCACCTTCATCCCATCTGCATCACTTAGTGCATTAGTCCGGGAGCCCACCTTGTCCGTGAATACAGAGGCAAAGAAAGTATTGAGTACTTCAGCTTTCCCCATATCATCTGTCACTAGGTTACCTCCTTCATCCAGTAGGAGCCGCATACCCTCTCTGATCACCTTCTTCTTGTTAACATGCCTATAGAAACCTTTCTTGTTATCCTTCACATCCTTAGCCAGTCGCGATTCCATTTGAGCTTTCGCCTCAGATAACCAGTTGATCTCCCTAGCTTCTCCATTCGAATCAGGGGTCCTCCTTTGTTGGTTCTTCCTCTTTGCATTTCTTCCTGGTATCCAACTTTCCCACTCCCCTCAGGGTTTTGGTCACCGTCCCCCGACGAACCTGGTTTAAAGCCCTCCTCACTAGGTTTGCAAGCCTGCCCGCGAAGATGCTCCTTCCTTTCTTGGTTAGGTGGATCCCATCTCTTCCTAACAATCTTTGTGCCCGGAACAGAGTCCCATGGTCAAAGAAACCAAAGCCCTCTCTGCGACACCACCTGCGCAACCACACATTTTCTTCCTCAATTTGATGATCCCTGCCCAGTCCTTTCCCTTCAGCGGGACCAGAAAGAGCCGGGGAATCCCCGGTGGCTGTGGGGCCAGGTGGCCCTGGCCAGGGAACCCCCACCAGCAGTTGGGCCAGGCAGCAGCATGGGAGCTTTGGCAGGGGAGTCCCAGGAAACAACTAGTGTCAGTGGGGCTGGTGGCATTCAAGACAGACTGGCAGCGGTTGTGTGGCCCCACCAAGGGAATCCTGGGGAAATCTGGGGGCAGCCAGCGGGCAGAAAGGTGGGTGCTCCAGCCTTGTGAGCTCCAGAGAGAGAAGTAGCCATCAGGGGAGCATTGACCTCCCCTAGTCAGGGAAACTCCTTAGTTCAAGACTACTCAGGTCCTGAGGGTGCCGGACCAGGGAGGTCCAACCTGTAGTAACACATAAAAAAAATAATATCTTTACACAGCTAATTCTTTTGAATGTCCTATTTTAACAAGCAACATGTACCTCACTCCAAGTGAGGTCTTCCACCAATGTGTAATAATGATACTAGATTATGGATCCAATTCTGCAAAGATTTATGTACCCAACATAAGTTTACTCACAATGTCTAAAAATGAAGCAGGTGCAAAGTTTGTGTACAATCATAGTTTATATTTGTATTATTCTGATGGATTGCTAGCTGTTTGGATCCATAATTATCTTGCATATTCTTCTGCCAACATGAATTGAAATATTGTTTTTATGTCATTTATTGTTTGTATTGCTTCTGCTACTGGCAAAAATACTGACTGCTGGAAATATACTTTGTATGTTGATGCTGGACTAAAGTAATTTAATACTAGAATATCTGTGAGTAGGGAAGTGTCCTGATTATTTAAATGTACCACATTATTGGCATGCAGTGCTAATTCATGTTCCATAACCCAATATTTGTTCATTGTTATGCATTTAGCTTGCAAGTCATTCAGTTACTAAGTGAAAAATTAAAGAGGAGGTGACCACTTCTGTCCAGTTTCTTCTTTTGTATCTCCTCGGTCATATTTCCATTTATCAAAATCCTGGCAGATTATTAATTATATAATAATGAAGAATGAGGACGAGACTATAATAAATATACATCAAGAATGGTCTAGGTCTATTTGCTCCTACCTCAGCTGGGGAAATGAACTAGAATACCACTTGAGTTCCTTGAGGGTGCATATCTTATTTCTATGTTATTTCGAAATAGCTTATCTTGTAATTTGGCACTGTCTACACAGTGCCAAATTTCAAAATAACCCTCTATTCTGTAAAGTCCCTTACTCCTCGTGGAATGAGGTTTACAGGAACATCAGAATAGCGAGCCCATTATATTTCAAAATAACGGGTGGGCTCAAAAGACATGGAATAGCTATTTTGAGATACCTCTGGTATCCTGAAATAGCGCTGCAGTGTAGACATAGCCTTATAGCTCTACATCATTATGATTCCATGATGATAAACATTCTTCATTGAAATAAGCATAATCCTTCATTCTCTTTAAAGCTAACCTTCAAAGATGAGGATTCCTAGTAGTATGTGAGATTGTTCAAAACGTAACAAGATGGTTTAGTTATGGTTCCTTAAAACCACTTTTCACACTAATAGAACCTTAGTATATTACATCATAAACATCCTCATTGTGTGGTAATAAAGTTCCACCCATTATAAATGCTTTGTCATGGTACTTGTATACTGCTTATCACCTCTTAAAGTTTGGTACAAGGCTTTGGATCTGCAACACCTAACTTAGGGTATTTCTACACTACAGAGTTAATTCGAACTAACAGACGTTAGTTTGAATTAACTTTGATAGGCGCTACACTAGCGCTCCGCTAGTTCGAACTTAATTAGAACTAGCGGAGCGCTTAATTCGAACTAGGTAAACCTCTTTCTACGAGGACTAACACCTAGTTCGAATTAGCTAGTTCGAATTAAGGGCTGTGTAGATACTTAATTCGAACTAGTGGGAGGCTAACCCTTCCCAGGTTGCCTTGGTGGCCACTCTGGCCAACACCAGGGAAACTTGTCTGCCCCCCCTCCCGGCCCCGGAGCCCTTAAAGGGGCATGGGCTGGCTACACAGTTTGTGCCAGTTGCAAGGCTGCCAGCACCCAGCCAGCAGACCCTGCACCTGCCACACCATGAGCCAGCCACCCGATGCCACCCAGCCCTCCCCCTCTTCCCAGGAGCCTGCCCGGGACCGCAAGAGGCGGGTGCCTGCTTGGTCTAGTGCGGAGATCGTGGACCTCATCGAGGTTTGGGGGGAAGCCTCCAATGTCCACGATCTCCGTACTAGCCACAGGAACGCGGCTGTCTACGGCCGCATGGCTGACAGCCTGGCTGCCAGAAGCCACCAGCGGATCCAGGAGCAGGTCCGCTGCAAAATAAAGGACCTGCAGCAGTCCTACTCCTGGGCCTGCCTGCCAGGGGCCGACCCAGAGGCCTGTCCCCACTTTCAGGCCCTGGACCGCATCCTGGGGGCTCACACCGTCCATGCCCCCCGGGTGGTCATCGACCCTGGGGCAGAGGGACTGGTCCTGGACACTGAGGAGGAGGAGCCAGAGGATGCCGTGAGCCAGGAGCCTGCCAGGAGCCTGCCCAGGACCCAGTACCCCCGAGGAACCCCACAGACAACATCTCCTGTGTCGTCAGAGGCCGGGGAGGCCTCCACATGTGAGTACCATCATGCTCCCCTTATATGTACGGAAGGGTGGGGGGGAGAGGGAGCCCAGGGACCGTGCGCCTGGGCCTTGCTCACCATGGAGCAGCAGCTGGGTGTCATGCAGGGGCCTTGGCCTTGCAGAGGGGGGCTGGGTTTCACCCACCTTGGCCCCAGGGAGAACTGACCGCTGCTCTTGTTTCACCACAGTCACAGCAACTGGGACTGCAGGGCGCACCACCTTGCCTGCAACAGCCACCCGCACCCGGGCCAGCCGGCATGCCAGAAACCAGGAGGACTACCAGCGGCGGCACTTCCGGTTCATGGAGCAGCTGCTCCGCAACCAGGAGCACTGGGTCCGGGAGGACCTTTGGCTGTGCCAGCGGAGTGTGGATGCGCTGGAGGAGCAGGGCCGTGGCCTCAGAGGCCACCTCCAGACCCTGGTGGACTGGTTCCTGCCTCCTCCTGCTCCGGCTCCTGCGGCTGCCGCAGCTCTCGCTCCTCCTCCCACCCCTGCTGCCCCTGCTCCCTCTGCTGCCCCTGCTCCCTCTCCCGCTTCCTCCACACCCCCCATCCCTCCTGCCCCACCCTCCACACCCGCTCCCCCCTGAGGTCCCCGCAGCCGCAGTGTTGCAAGATGGGAGAGCTAGCCGGACCCCCAAGCCTGAGCTTTCCCTTCCCTTCCTCTCCTTCCACCCCCTTCCAGCTCCCTCCTCCCAGGTTTCCCCCTCCCCTCTCCCACCCTCACTCCTCCCTCCCCCACCCCAGTTATGTAAAATAAAGAGAGGTTTTTTTTGCCAAAACAGGTGACTTTATTTGACTTTAGTAAGGGAGGTTAGGGAGGGGAAAGCGGAAGGGGGGGAGGGTGGAAGAAGGCCCCATTGGGGCATGCAGGGAGAGTTCAATCCTCCTCCTCCACCTGGAAGCTCTCCCGCAGGGCTTCCCAGATCCGGACGGCCCCCTGCTGGGCTTCCCGGATGGCGGAGGTGCGGGGCTGAGCGTAGTGTCCAGCCATGCGGTCAGCCTCAGCCATCCAGGCTGGCAGGAAAGCCTCCCCCTTCCTCTTGCACAAATTGTGCAGCACAGAACATGCTGCCACCACGGGAGGGATGTTGTGCTCGGCGAGGTTGAGGCGGGTGAGGAGGCACCTAAATTGGGCTTTCAGTCGCCCGAAGGCCTCCTCAATGATGATGCGGGCCCTGGTCAGCCTCACATTGAAGGCCTGGCGGAAGGGGTTGAGGTGCCCCGTGTAGGGCTTCATGAGCCAGGGCTGTAGGGGGTAGGCCACATCCCCCACCAGGCAGACGGGCATGTCCACGTCCCCGACCCTGATGTGGCGGTTGGGGAAGAAGGTCCTGGCCTGCAGCCTCTGGCACACGGAGGAGTTGCGGTAAACTCTGGCGTCGTGTGCCTTGCCGGACCAGCCCACATTAATGTCCGTGAACTGTCCCCGGTGGTCACACACGGCCTGCAGGAGGATGGAGAAGTACCCCTTGTGGTTCACTTACTGGGAGGCCTGGTGTTCTGGGGCACGGATGGGGATGTGCATCCCGTCGATGGCCCCCCCACAGTTGGGGAAGCCGAGGGCGCCGAACCCCCGGATGACGGCATCCAGGTCGGCGAGGCGGACCACCCTGCGAAGCAGCACCCGGTTGATGGCCTTGACCACCTGTGGAGAGACACAGCAAAGCGCCAATCAGTGGGGCGCCCGGGTGGCTGGGAGTGCTCGTGCCCTGGCAGTACCCCGCGCCCCACTCCCGGGAGCAACCCCCCCGGGCGGCATGTAGTACGGCCGAGAGAGACCGGCCCCTCCGGCGCAGGGCACTTTTGCCTCCTCCCCCCCGACCCACCGTTTTCCCTGGGGCGGCCCATCCCCTCCTTGCAGCCCCCCTCGCACCCGGCCCAGTGGCCGGCGAGTGCCGTACCTGCATGAGCACCGCTCCGACGGTGGATCTCCCCACGCCAAACTGGTTCCCGATGGATCGGTAGCTGTCCGGCGTGGAGAGCTTCCAGAGGGCGATGGCCACACACTTCTGGAGGGGGATGGCGGGGCTCATGCGAGTGTCCCTTCTGCGCAGAGCAGCGGCGAGCCACTCGCAGAGCTCCAGGAAGGTGTCCCTCTTCATCCTGAAGTTCTGGGTCCACTGTTGGTCTCCCCAGCGCTCCAGGACGATGCGGTCCCACCAGTCACTGCTGGTATCCAGACGCCAGATGTGGTGGGGCACGCCGGCGCCTGGGCACTGCCGCAGCTGCTCCATGGCCCCCAGGGTGGCCAGACGGAGAGGCAGGGGGCTGACGTGCACCAGGTAGAACCAGGCAGCCTCCAGCCATTGCTGGCAGGCTTGCAGCAGCAAGTCCATAAACTGCACCAGAAAGTGCAGGGTGAGCTCTGGCTCCATGTTGCCACCTGCAGCGGCGTCTCCGAAGGGAAGCACTGACACAGATGGATGCAGAGAAAAACGCTTTGCTGTCCCTCAGCGAGGTAGGCAAGCAAGCGGAAAAACTGAGAACCGGCTGTCCAGGGGAGTCCCTTTAAGCACGAGCCTCAGATAGCCTCAGACAGCAGCCACACAAAGCAACTACTGACCTGATGCCCTGCCGGAACCGGTTTCAGCCGCCCTTAAATGCGCCCCTGCGTCCAATCAGTGTGGACGCGCTAGTTCGAATTAGTTTTTAGTTCTAGATGCGCTAGTTCGAATTAGCTTAGTTCGAATTAACTAATTTGAACTAAGTTAGTTCGAATTAGCACTGTAGTGTAGACATACCCGCAGGTGCTTAGGAACTCATTGAAACAACAGTGGGATCCATATTAGTCTCCTTGCATCAATTTTGCATGGGGATAGATAGGCTCCTAATAATAGAATCCACCAAAGCCAGAAAGGTCAACTTAGGTTAGGGAGCTGCCTAAGCTATTCGTTAGGAGATGCCAATGACAGCCATAAGCCCTGCCCCTCTCTTGGAGTTAGGCTCCTGAGTCTTGACTGTAGAAAGGTGACTATTTCTGATCTCTATCCATAACTTTGAATAATGCTCCTGGAGTCATGTGGCTTAGAAATACAATAGTGAATCAGGTTCCTGACTAACTCCACACAAAGCAGACAGAGGAGAGAGTGCCACCTTCTTCACGTCTTTCAGCCCTGTGATTAGTACTTACCTGGGATATGGGGGACCTTGGTTCAATTTCCCCCTCTACCTAACAAGGAAAAAGGTCTTTCTAACCTCTTAGGAGAGTTCTTGACCCACGAGGCTAGAGAATATTTTGATGGTGGTACATTCAGTCTCTCCAGTTGAAGCTGTTCCATTTTGGATAAATAATTAAAGAGTTCTGGGAACAATGGGACTGTACTCTGAGCAGAGCCATCTCTTGGGCATGGCAAATCAGAGCGACCGTTCTGGGAGCTGTGCTTTGAGGTCTCCTGCATTTCAGTGTGCATGTGTCATGCAGGGCTTACTCTCTGGCAGCGGCAGCTGTAGATGCCAGCTCCATGAGAACTCTGTGGCTGGAGCATGCATGGAAAAAACAGTGTGTGCTCAGCACTCACTGGGCAGCCCCTTATCGACACCTCTCCCTCTCCTCGGTGTCTTACGTCCTCCAACAGGCCCTGAGGAGGAAGGGGGAAGGAATGAGGTAGCAGCACACTCATGGAATGAGGCAGAACTGGGTCAGAAGAAGCAGGACAGAGGTGGGAAGAAGTAGGACAGGGTGGGGCATTGGGACATGAGGTGCAGGGTCTGGGTGGATCTGGAAGGGACACCCCCTGGCAAATTAGAAATACAGGTTGATTTGTCTTGGACCCCACACCTTCCATGGGATGGCTATGAGTCTGAGTCTCTCAGGGTATGTCTACACTACCCCCCTAGTTCGAACTAGGGGGGTAATTATGCATACCGAACTTGCTAATGAAGCCCGGGATTTGAATTTCCCAGGCTTCATTAGCATAAAGCTGGCGCTGCCATTTTTAAAAGCCGGCTAGTGCGAACCCCGTGCCGCGCGGCTACACACGGCACAGGCTAGATAGTTCGGACTAGCAAGCCATTCCGAACTATCTGTACACCTCGTTCCAGCTTGCTAGTCCGAACTATCTAGCCCGTGCCGCGTGTAGCCGCGCGGCACGGGGTTCGCACTAGCCGGCTTTTAAAAATGGCAGCGCCGGCTTTATGCTAATGAAGCCCGGGAAATTCAAATCCCGGGCTTCATTAGCAAGTTCAGTATGCATACATTACCCCCCAGTTCGAACTAGGGGGGTAGTGTAGACATGCCCTCACTTGCCATACTGGAGCCTTAACCACCATGTTATAGAGCAGAGATGGGGAACATAAGGCCCAGCGTGGCCCCTGGCTTGCTTGGATTCAGCCCCTGAGGCTCAGGGCTCCCCCCCAGCATTAACAATCTAGCCTCTCCTCCCCCCCCCATCCCCGCTGCCTCCATACAGGGCTGGAGCACACAAAATCTACTAGCCTGGGCCCCCCTAGGCTCTGGTGTGCAAGGGGAATATGGGGAGTGTCTTTCTCCTCATTCGGGGCTACATCAGTGAGGATTTGTTTTGGCTTTGCTTCTCACTTATGTGCAGCCCTCAACTGATGTTCCTATGGGTCAGTGACTCCTGACCCAAAATAGATTCCCCACCCCTGAGAGTCTCTCTCTCTCTCTCTTTCCCACATCCTCACCAGCCACTTTTAGTTTAAGAAGTTTTAAAGATTTAAGAAGTTGCTAGTCCAAGGAAAGTGGCAGCAGGCAAAAGTTTGATGTTTTCCATGCCCTGATTATTAAATATAATATTTTGTTCTGTGCTTATGTCCTTTAAATAAGATACTTTTAAACTGGTATCTTATATAGCTCTATAAGCACATTGTGATATTTTGTGACCTTGAGTATCAGCAGTTTTTCACAGGATATACAAAGGGCTTAATGAAATATGAACTGCCTCTAGTAGCTAAAGTGAAAATAAAACCTGTGAATAAGTGACAAGGTCATGAGAAAATTTTTGCTGAGTCTTCACTTAAATTTAAATTAGATCCAGAGTTGTCAGTATCCCTTAATGTCTAATGCACAACTTTTAACTGTGACACTAAAATAAGAAAAGATAAATGAAATACCTATAAAATGAATATACTCTAGTAAGTAGTAACACAATTTTTTTATTAAGATATATTTTTGTGTTTTGATTAGTAATAAGATTGAGGTAAAGTTCTTCTGAACTCTTTGAAAAGCTTGACCTGCATTCTGACCAAAGACCCCCTAACAATTGTGGCAAACCAGAGCAGCTATAGGGAACTTCTACAGAAACTTTGGTTAAATTTTAAAAATGGAGAATATTACTCAATTAAATATTGAACTGAGTGTGAACTTTGTATAATATTCACTATATTATTTCAAATATTAATTCAATATATTTTTATACTAGCAGATTTACCTGGAATTGCATGACTCCTTAACTCTTTTTTTAATATAAGAAAAATGAAATTATTGTATATTTCAAAAATAACAGTGTTATTTTGATGAAATTATGTTTAGTAATTTTTTAAAATGGGTATTCCTTCAAGTGTATTTTTTCTTCGACCCTATAAACTCTTATCATTTGCTATATTTTAACAAAAAGGCGATATAGTTTATTTGGTTTCCAGAAACACTGTCTTCTAGTTTTCAAAACTTAAGCATTGACTTGGCTGTGCCAAAACAGATCACTACTTCAAATTTCTGTATTTTATCTCTTTTCTGTAAGGTTTATTGAGAAACAATCCTATTTCAGGTTCATTCTATTTTTCTGACTCATCTTGGTTCAGTCTCTTTCAACATTCATTCAGTTATGTCAATTTTGAGGACTGTACTTGATTTGGTGATTGTGTCTCTTTTTTGTTTGGTTGGTTGGTTTTATGAGACTCAGTCCCATTCCAAGTCCATCCCATTGTCCAGACACAACCAAACCCTTGCCTTGCTTTACGTTATGATAAGAGGAAGTTGTATACTGAATTTGGTGGTCCTACCTCTTAATGTTTAGGACGAGTTCTTGATCAAACAGACAAACAGATAAACTCTCTAAGGGTACATCTAGACTGGCAGATTTTTCTGGGATACTGGAGATATCCTGGAAAAACTCCACTGGAACACGTGTGCTCTTCCGCTTTTTTCCATATCCATGGAACGCGTGTGCTCTTCCGCTTTTTCCATATCCATGGAACGCGTGTGCTCTTCCGCTTTTTTTTTAGGAAGAGCAAACATGCTCTTTCAGGGAGCCCTGTATACCTTGTTCTATGAGAAATAAGGGCTCCTCTGAAAGAGGAGGCTTTTCCACCATTTGGCCCTATCTAGACAGGGCCAAATGGTGGAAAAGCCTCTTCCAGAAAAGCCATCGGAAAAAGCTATGCAAATTGCAGAGTGCAATTTGCGTAGCTTTTTCCAAAAAACAGTGATAGTGTAGACCTAGCCTAAAATATATAGCACGGGTTGGACTCCCCTAGTCCGGCCCCACCTGGGACCTGACCAGTTATGAATGAGGGTGTTTATTGGACCAGGGATGGTCAATTTTGGCCTCTCTGCTGCCAGTCCCTGGGCTTCCCCCAAGGGCCAACAATCTCTCAGCTGGGTTTCTTTCATAGATGTTGATCCTGCTGCCAGCCCCAGCCAATGGGCACCATTGCCAACCCTGGCCAGGCTCCCTGCCCCAGCTTCTGGACCAGCTCCACTCCTGGCCACCGGGCCAAGGGACAAGTTTCATTTCTGGCCCCTGGCCTGGCTCCAGCTCTGCTCCCGGCTCTCCAGTAGGGGTCTGGCTCTGATTTCAGGCCACCTCCCCCTCGCTAGTCTCTGACTCCATGATGCTAGCTCCCTGGCTCCACTTCCAGCCTCCTGGCCAGGCTCTGGCTCTGCTCCCAGTCCCCAGCAGGGCTCCCGGCCCTTTCACTGCCTGACTCTCAGCTAGCCCCTGCTCCTAATTGCAAGGGCTCTCTGATCCATGGGCTCTCAGATGCAGCAATGAATCAGAAAATTTCAACCTATAGATTATGATGCCTCTTGCATAAGAAATGTCTTGTGAGGTGTCTGTGGAAAGGTTGTGATTATCCTATTTGTATTCATCAGTGTTTCCCAAATGGCGTTCCGTGGAACCCCAGGATTCCACGAAGTGAAAATAAGGGTTCAGTGAAGAAATTCCATTCCAATAACATTTTATGATTTAAAAAATAATAATTAATATTTAAGCATTTATGAATTTTATTGAAAACAAATTTTCATTTGTGTTTGCCACGATAAGTGTACCTGTGTACTGCCAGCTTAGCCAGAGAGTAGGGACGATGATGTCACTACTCAGTGCTGTGCATGCAGTCAGTCAGTAGTGCGATCACCTGTTATATGCCACAAAAAATTCCCGTACTCACTCTTAGGGAGTGTGGATCATGTGGGTGACTGAATACGAATATACTAGCGCTGTGTTGGACAAAGTCAAAGCTTCGGCTGTCAAACCAGTTGCTGTTATTAGGGGTTCCACAAAATTCTTTCAAGTTTAAAAGGGTTCCGTGGTCAAATAAAATTGGGAAACTCGTATACATTTATCATTTTGGATCTGAAATTATGAATATTATATATCTACATTTCAAATATGCTTGCTCTGGAAAACACATACAGCCTTTCAGATGCAGCAATGAAGAAGACAGATACTTCTGATGGCCCAATGGACCATGGAAGAGTTTAGCCCTCCAGGAAATGTTTCAGCCAACCTATGAATACTGGCTATTATGGTATGCAAGGTATTCAGGGACATGTGACTAGCCCACATAACACTAAACACCATTTTGGTCCTTGTATTTTCCCACCAAATGTATTGGAATCTGAGACTGGAACAAAGGTTTCCTGCCATATGGAAAAGTTATATCAGGTGGAGAATAACATCATCTCTTGGTCTCACTTCCCACACAAGAAAACTTCTGAAAACATCTGAGGAACAAAGGCTGAACTGGGGGAAATGCTGGTTCCAGACTAAAGAGATTTCTAGCCTATGTATGTAAGCTTGGTGGCTTCCTTGTCTCATCAATCAGGGTGAGAGATTACTGATTCAAATTTTATCTAGTTTTTAGGCTTCGTTTTTGTTTTATTTACTAGGTAATCTGCTTTGATCTGTTCGTTACCACTTAAAATCTACCTTAATCTATACCATGGGTTCCCAAACTGGGGGGTGTGCCCCCCTGGGGGGCATGAAGAAATTCCAGGGGGGGCGCGAGGTGACCCAGCCTCCCCACCCATCAAGGTTTGCTGCCCTGTTCAGTTCCTTTGGGTTTTTTCCTCAACAAGTTTTGTTGCTGTTTGGCGGGGGGATGGGCATGAGGGTTTTTCAAAAATCAAAAAGGGGGACGTGATGCCAAAAAGTTTGGGAACTACTGATCTATACACGTGTTTTATGTTTTATCTAAACCTGCGTGCCTTTAGATGAAGAGTCTGAGGAAAATCTCATCTGGGTGAGCAAAGGCTGTTACATATCTTTTCCGCTCCTCACAGGGTAGACAAGCTTTACATTATATACATCCCTGTGCAGTGCAAGATGTTATAATTCTGGGTTCATACACCGGCAAGGCAAGGTGGGGATGGGATTGCAAGTCTGGGGAACTGGGAAACTGGCTGTCTGTCTTTCAGCAGGTTAGGTAAAGCTTTCAGGTAACTCAGTAGGGTGTGGTGCTACCTGTTGTCCCGAAGGGTGATAATAGTGCCTGAAAAGGTATCACCAGCAAAGGAAAGTGAGAAAAGGGCCAGCTAAGCTGGGTGAGTGGAGGGGCACAATGGTTCTTGCAGCTCCCAGACTGCATCACAGGAGGAACCATCACAAGGTACTTACTCATTATTGGTGAGGTACTCTTCCTTAGGGAGATATTCCCATAGACTTTTCTACAAGCATTGTTGCACGGATTTATCTTAAGGTGATTTTAAACTAATTTAGTCAAACCAGCTTGAAAGGCTATGTGGACACTTATTTCACTTTAAACTCAATTTACTTCCATTTTGCTTGAATAATAAGGAACAGGTTTAAGCAAACTGAAATAAGCCACTAAAACTGTATAAATTTGGTAATATCTTCCACATGTCATTTTCTGGGATACTGCAGGCTTTTAATAAAAATCTGCCTTTTCAGTTAAACTATTTGCTGTCGAGTTTCAAACTGTAATGATTAATGAGGCAGATTCCTCAGTCTTATGACAACTTTTTAAACTTTGACCTATATTCATCTGAATTTCCCCCCTTTCTAAACACAACGTTCTGTGCCCTCTTTTAATGGCTGATCACCAAGATAAGTTTGGAAGTTTGGTGTCCACCATTTCATAAGACACACACTAATAATAAATAGTTTTATTAGATAATTGTACAAAAGACTACAATCTCAGTATTACATGACTCCATGAGGGAAACTGAAGCCTGATCTTTGGATGACAGGTCCAAAGCCCAAGCCCCCACCTTCCTAGGTAGAGGGGACCAAAGCCACAGTCCAAGGTTTTAACCCTCAGGCAGAGCCCCGCCCCCTAGGAATGAAGCCCTTGGGGTTTGGCCTTGATCCTGAGTAGTTGGGGGTCAGGCTTTTTTTTTTTCACCCAGGCCCTAATAAAACTTTCTGGGTGTCTGGCTGATGAGTCTTGCCCACATGCTCAGGGTTTAGCTGATCACCATATTTGGGGTCGGGAAGGAATTTTCCTCCAGCGTAGATTGGCAGAGACCCTGAAGGTTTTTTGCCTTCCTCTGTAGCATGGGGCACAGATCACAGCTGGAGGATTCTCTGCATCTTGGGGCCTTCAAAGTATTTGAAGGTTTCAATATCTGAGACATAGATGAGAGGATTATTCTAAGAGGGGTGGGTGAGATTCTGTGGCCTGCACTGTGCAGGGGGTCAGACTAGATGATCATAATGGTCCCTTCTGACCTTAAAGTCTATGAAACTATGAAACTGAGTCAGCCCTGGTGACCCTATTAAAATGGATTTGCAACTCATGTTGGGGTGCTGACCCACAGTTTGAAATGCAGTGGGCTAATTCATTGTAGATGTCACAGAAGAAATGTTTTAGAAGGGATTTGAATGAAGAGGGTAATTGTGATAGTTTGGGAGGTCACTCAGACAAGTAAAGGATTGTGTTACTTCTCACCTTGTAATCCTGGCTTCTTCTCTGGAGTGCAGCTTTGGCTCAGAGCCGAACTACCTAGTCCGTGCTGCATGTAGCCGTGCGGCACGGAGTCCACACTAGCGGACATTTAAAAATGGTGGCGCCCGGCTTTATGCAAATGAAGCCCAGGAAATTCAAATCCCGGGCTTCATTTGCAACTCCGGTTGCCTACATTACCAGCCTACTTCGAACTAGGGTGGTAGTGTAGACATACCCAGACTACAGTAGGGCAAAACATTATTTATAGACTTTGGCTATCTCTGAATATGACTGATCTCAATAATGGAAGATCTTACACTGTACAATAGAGAAAAGTCCTAAAGGAGTAACACAGATCATAGTATCAGAGCCGCTCTTTGGATAAGAAGTGCTTCTTAGCCAGTTAACCTGCTACAACTTTCTGTTTAATTAATCCTAGGCAACTCTTGTGATTTCCTTAAGTTATCATTGCCTGTTTTACATAGAAAAATATAGAAGATAGATATGTGCATGGCTTATACGGTCAGTTTTGGCAATGTTCTATACATGGATTTCTTTCTGTTATGGTCAAGAGATGAGCAGGATGTGCTGCTAAGGTGTATGTATAGAACAATGTACCTAATATATTCAAAGAAGAAAGAAAATTGACTTGGAGAGAATGTGGCCCTCTGGGTAAATGTCTGATAATTATCAGATGTCTGATAATGTGTTCAGTGCTGTTCTGCCTTCATGCATAATCAATGTGGGTATGTCTACACTACCCTCCTAATTCGAAATAGGAGGGTAATGTAGTCATACCGCAATTGCAAATGAAGCCCGAGATTTGAATTTCCCGGGCTTCATTTGCATAAAGCCGGCCGGCGCCATTTTTAAATGCCGGCAGTTCGAACCCCGTGCCGCGCGGCTACACGCGGCACGGAGTAGCTAGTTCGGATTAGGCTTCCTAATCCGAACTATCTGTACTCCTCGTGAAATTCAAATCCCGGGCTTCATTTGCAATTGCGGTATGACTACATTACCCTCCTATTTCGAATTAGGAGGGTAGTGTAGACATACCCTGAACAAAATCTGCCACTTACTAATTTTCCAGCAGCAGTCAATGCAATTAAAACACAAAAAACCCAAACGCACTTGTAGGGCCATAATAGACTGACTGACATTATGACACATTCTATTGAATGGCAATGTATAACAACACATTGTATTCCACTGAACATTCACCTTCTGACATTCTATTACTTGAAATGGTCCCTTCCTAAATTCTGATGGAATATGTGAAAGAAGCTAGAGGACTCTAAAAAGCTCCCAAGTTGAAAACTAGGGGAAAATAGCAAGGTTGGCAAATGTAATATGCTCTCTTTCCTACATACGTCTTGCTCTTTATTATTAGCCGCTGGCTGGCCCATGCAGTGAAAGTTCAAGTATAGAATTACAAAATGATACAACTTCAGAGAATTGTTGAATTAAACCAATAAATTCTTGACTCTGGAGTGAAAAGAGGAGTGAGAAATCTAGCTTTTGCCAGAAATGGTAAAAGCTTTTTTAGCACACCTGTTATTAATTCCATATACTGGAGTTACAGCAGGTCTTTATAATTTACTATCGGTTTTATTCTTAAAATGCTCAATTCCTGAAGTGCCTGTATAGGCCTGCCTTGTATTGCAGATGGGAAAATTGCAAATCTGTACTTTGTGTGAAAAGGTTTAGGCTTTCAAAAGACATTTTATTTTGGAGATACATGTGGTGTGGTGTATTTCATTATGGAGTAGATGATTCTTGCAATATAGTATCATTTCCAAAAAGCAGATGCTTAGAACAAGCTAATATTTATATAATCAAGAGCTCTAGCAGCTGATAAGAAGAAACTGGACGGTTGGTACTCATTGATTTCAATGGACATTAGGAGGGCTCAGTGGCTGTCAGAGTTTGGAACTTTCTCAATGCTGTTATTCAGTAAAGTAATTTATATACCAAAAATAAACCATTTGGTTTTTCACACTAGCCCTGGAAAGAAAGCTATATTGTTTAATATTGTCTGTATAATCTCTATGGAAGTGGACACTGTATTTCTACATCAATTACATTTTCCATTTATAAGATTTATTTTTATTGTTTTAAATATAAGAAGCCTTGTTGTGCAACTTTCTCTATAAGAACCATACTTCCTCATAATTAATTTTCTCAAACAGAATGTGTTTTAGCCAACCCTGCCATTAGCAGGTTAAACTATTTTAAACAGAGCACTTGCTTGCCTACAATGAGATGAACAATGTAATGGAAATGCAGGTTTTAAATTCTAGTGGTTGCAGAAAATTGTAAAATGCATGAGAAATATTTTCTGCTGGGAAACAGAAAGATTCTTTAAAAGTAAGGCATAGAAAATCCCAACAGATTACATTTGCTGGTTCTCCCACTCATTGTTATGTTGGCTACAGGGGATTTTGGCTGAAATGGAGGAATGCTAAAGGGTAAATCTTCACAGGATGCATGGAGGAATTAAATGCACAATGAAAACAGGAGTAATGTACATAGTTCTTTGTGCACCACTTTAAAATAGACTATTTTATAATTGTCTTTCTGTACTGATGATATCACTGGTTATAGTACAGCGCCTGAGAAAATCTGACAATAACATAAATTTGTATAGCACTCTTTCATAAAAAGTATTCCAGAATGCACTGCAGAAGGAGTTAGAACAACGGAGGGGTAACATTTTGGAGTGAGGGTCAATGATTTTAGTGTGGGCCAAAAGGGAAAGTTACCTACGCATACAGAGATGGAGCAGCGTAAAACAGCACTTGTGACCTTTATATAAATCTTATTTGTGAAACCTGTAAACTTTGCCCTTTGCCTCTGCATCACAGTGAGCCCCACCTCCACCTCCACTTCCCGGGTGATTGAGTGGATTTTCTCGATACATTTTTCAGTTAAGTGCTTTTACGGAGGCTGTAAGATTTTATAAAGGTAGGATGAAAGTTATTAATCACTCACTTAGTATCTCAGTGAGTTTGACTAAAGAATGCATGGTAAAATGTACCATAAGTGGTGGAGGATACCATCCCATGGGTGTTTGTTCAGAACTCCAGTGTTGAGGTTCCTAAAACCAAAGTGTTTACTCATCCATCAAACTGGACAAAGTGTTAATCTTGGATGTTTTGACTAAGGTGACAGCAGAACCACACTGAGATTATTCAGTTAAGGCAAACTGCAAAGAATGGGACAGACAATACCCAAAGCTGGTAGATATTCCAGTTCTTAGATTAACAAGCCAGCCCAAAACTGTTTCTACAGTACCTTACTAGTTATCCCAGAAGCCAAAACACAGTTCCCTCTTAGCAACCCAGCCTCAGGCGTCCACCCAGACACCCAAATCAAATATGAGGATTACTGAAAATCTTATTCATAGACAGGAACCATTTGGTTATATTGTTAACCTGTAACAATATATATGTAAACACACAAAAAACAGAAACATTGTTTACCAGTATGTCCCTAAAGGCTGAATTGGGTCATTTATCCAGCGATTTGCTTAATCCTTTCTGGCCATGTGCATAGATGTCTAAAGAAAAGTCTCTGAATCCACATTTAGGGTGAGACTTTCAAATAAGCCAAAAATGGGTGGTTGGAACGGACTAGATAAATATAAAATATACTTTTCTCCACATTGTGCATAGTAGACTGCTGTATTGTTAATTAATTTTAATACAAAGATGTATTGTTTAGCTTTCCTTACAAATAAATAAATCAGGTTGAGTGTTGGAGTAGGGAGCAGAACTAATATTTCATCTCTTCTGTAAAGAAAACAATGTTCCAGGTAAATCAGTAACAGAGGTAGTATTAAAGTTTAACTCATATGACTTTCTTATTTAACGAAGGATTGGGGATGGTGTTGAAAATCAACTAATGAAGAAAAGATCAGCTTAGCTTCTAAGCCATAAAAATCACAATTTGAAATTTCACTTGAATGATCTTGACAAGTGCTTCAAGTCTTGCCATCTTATTATAAGAAGTGTACTTAGCACACTGACATAGGATCACTGGAGGGTCCCTGAGTTTTGGAAAGGGAATGATAGTGCATTCAGGTTTTCTTAGAAGTCAGAACTATTTTAAAAGGAAAAACCTCAAAAGATTAATCTCTTGTAGTGAGACACTGAAGTACAGTGGTAATAATTCTGGCATGTATGGTCATTAAAATAAGATTTCACAAGTAGCCAGAGGAAATGAATATGTTATGCATCATTCTGCAAAAATCTCTGTAAATCTGAACAGTGGTAATGTGCTGCACAGAAGGTACAGTTGTGAATACTAATCAAGTTTGAGAATGTTCTTCTTCAAAATCATTCTTTCATATTATGTGTATGCAGACCTATTTTTAAAAATTACATATATTTTCAAGATAGAAAATACATAAACATGGCATGACTAGGACTATACGCATACAATACATGTTATTTTAGTCATATTCTCATCCACAGTTTAGTCAGAAATATCAAGCTAAACCCAAGTAGCATATGTTTCTGTGATGATAAACAGACTTTTTAAATGAAGTTGTATGCAATAAACTTTGGAATGTTATGTGATAATAAATTCTATACTCATCCATTCTATGTTTATACATTCATTGACATTCTTATCTGAAAATTAGCACAATAAATATCTATAGGGCACATGCTAAATGAATTAAAAATATCTAATAGATATATTCAAAATATATTTCTTAACAAAACATTAATAGACAAGAATATATCTAGTAAGATCCTGCAGGGATCAGTTCTCAGCTAGACTTACTCAGTCTTTATTATCAATGATCTGGAAAAAGAAATAAAATCATTGCTGATAAAGTTTGCAGAAGGGCCAAAGATTGTTCTTTACCACTACACCAGTGATGAATCACTTCTACAGAGAATTTAGCAAGATTCAGTGTCTGGAAGTGGAACCTAGAAAAACTGGAACTAAAAATAAGGGCACACAGTTTCAACAGTGAGGAGAGTGAACATTGGAACAGCATATTAAAGGATGTGATAGTTTGTCCATCAGATGGAGTCTTTAAATCAAGATTGAATGCTTCTTTCTAAAATATATATTTGGTTCACCCAAAGTTATTGGTCTTTATGCGGGTGAAATGTATGGGGTGAAATTTTATATCCTGTGATATGCACAAGATCAGATTAGATTATAACAGTCCATTGTAGCCTTAAAAGTCTATGAACTGCTCACAAGAGTATTTCCTTTTCAGTGGCTATTGGTTGTTCAACTCTTTCAGCCTGTTACACAAACTCTTGCAAGGGTAAAAAAATCCCCAAGTTTTGTTATTGATTCTATAACCTCAACTATTTAAACTTGACTAAAAAGCAGTGTAAATTTATTATTGGATTAGCAGAAGTAATACTGAATTTTGGTGGACTTGATGGAACATGATACTTGTTTCAAGGGTTTCAACTGTTACGATTTAAAGTGAGCTTTCCAGTTATAGAAGTCAGTAATTTCTATAAGTAGCATCTTGTTTATGTTGTTAAAGGTAAATTTGCAGTTTGCAATTAATAAAAGATCTAGAAATTCAGTAAATAGAAACAATGTCATGTCTCTGCAAATACTGATGAGTGGGATAATGATGCACCAGCAACTAAGACCACTTATATTTAGCATGGGGGTTTGTTTGTTTTTAAACATCTGCACAGTATCAAGATCAACAAAAATAAAAAGCTGAAAAATATGTGAAAGTTACAAGATCAGCTGTAGCTCCCAGAAAACTCAAACTGCAGCTAGGAATCTTCAGTTTACTCAACTGCAAGTGATCGCTATTTAAAGGCTTTGATCTGAGTTCTCAAATAGGGTATTTGCACAAAGTTATTGTTCAAACAGCCTATCTGACTTAACAGCTCTTAAGCGGGGAAAAAGGAGTCACAAGGTACCTGCCGACATCAGATGACATCCAATTCAAAATGGCAGCCACTAATTTTAAGGTGACATGCTTTACATATGCATATTTTAAAATATCTGTGTTTTAATGTTAATAATTTTTCAAAATCTAAACAGTGAAATTAACAAATACAGTTAAAATTAATATGAAGGCAAAGGAGTTAGTAATAGAGTAACAAATTGGTTTCAGTAATTGTGGATTTAGCATTACGTTCACCCTGGAAAACAAAGAGCCCAACAAATTGGTTTCAGTAATTGTGGATTTAGCATTACGTTCACCCTGGAAAACAAAGAGCCCAACTAATCAAGATATAGTCTTGATCTAAAGCCCATAGAAAACATTGGGAGTCTTACCATTGACATCAATGGATTTTAGATTGGCCCATAAACAAAAGGCAGGGAAATGCTGCATTTAACAGTTTTGACATTTCAGATTCTTCCTATACAATTTGTACAGATGTACTTCCCAGTGTCTTTTAATTTCTGAGATGGAAGCCTGACACTTGTCTAGCTTGCTCTAACTATTGCCTGAAAGGAAACATTAGGAATTGTTTTAATAGATTCTTTGCCTGCACAAAGACGTCTTCTCTTAGGCTGTGTCTAGACTGGCAAGTTTTTCCGCAAAATCATCTGCTTTTGCGGAAAAACTTGCCAGCTGTCTACACTGGCCGCTTGAATTTCCGGAAAAGCACTGACAATCTCATGTAAAATCATCAGTGCTTTTCCGGAAAAACTATGCTGCTCCTGTTCGGGCAAAAGTCTTTTTCCGAAAGACTTTTGCACAAAAGAGCCAGGCTGTGTCTACATTGGCCCCTATTCCGTAATAGGGATGCAAATGTAGCACTTTGGAATAGGCAAATCCGCGGGGGATTTAAATATGAAAGTAGGAATAAGAGATCCTCCGGAAAAGAGCTTATTTTCCGGAGGATCGCGTCCAGACTGACGCTTTTCTCCGGCTTATCTACAAGCTGGAAAAAAGCGGTAGCCATGTTAATGCAAATGCCGCGGGGGATATTTAAATCCCCTGCGGATTTGCCTATTCCAAAGTGCTACATTAGCATCCCTATTACGGAATAGGGGCCAATGTAGACACAGCCCCAGTGTAGACAGCATAGTACTGTTTTCCGCAAAAAAGCCCTGATCGTGAAAAAGGCGATCGGGGCTTTTTTGCGGAAAACCGCGTCTAGATTGGCCACGGACGCTTTTCTGCAAAAAGTGCTTTTGCGGAAAAGCATCCTGCCAATCTAGACGCGCTTTTCTGAAAATGCTTTTAAAGGAAAACTTTTCCATTAAAAGCATTTTCGGAAATTCATGCCAGTGTAGACGTAGCCTTAGAGCGGGACAAGATGGCACTGAGCAGTTCTCCTACATTTGTGTATTTCCTTTTATGAGCTGTGCCTGTGACATATTCAGAGAAGAGGAGAAATGCTCCAGACTGTGCCCAAAAATTTGCAATCATAGTCATCTGTATATCTCAATTTCCACAAATGCTATTTGTCTTGCCACATGGATGTTACAATGCCTATAGCTGGACTGGAAGAAGCTTGCTCAAACTTTATTTAGTCTAAACCGAGGTGATATGGACGACAAAGGGAAAATTCAGAGGAATATTTGAAATGTTTTTGAAAAAGGGAAGGATTGTATCAGTTATGATATGAAACTTCGGGGATCTGTTTGACTTTCCTCAAGCCAAGACAATTGGGGTGCAAACTGGGTGAAAAGCATGTCTGCCAATTCAGTTGATTAAAAAAATGTGACCCTTCCACCCAAAATAGGTTCTAAAGTTTAAATACAGGCACACATTCATCATCCCCCACCTATATTACTGTATCATTATATTATATTGTGATTAACTGTACCCAGATGCACTTTTTCACTCCTTCCTGACTGGGCTGGGGATCTGCCCAAGTGATGGGCAGAATATGCCACACCCTCTTTATGTTGTCCACCAGCTAGGACTAATTTCCAATATGCCAATTTTGATATAATTATTTCCAGCCCATGGCTCGTCTGTTTATCTGCTATGATCCTAACACAGTCTTTGAATTATATTTGTAGGCCTTTGCCTTGCTGTTTGTCAATAGCAAAGCATTGTGAGAGACAGCCCAGACTGGAGAGTTAAGGTTGTATCCCTGGGACCCATCACCCGATTTAGAGATGCACCAGATTTGGAAAGGAGCACACCCTGGCCTGAGCTCCCTCTGCTCTGAAATGTTCTGAGAATTCTCACAGTTCCCAACCACAGAATTTTCACAACAATGACCTACCATGGTCTTGAGCAGAGGGGATTTGGCCTTTTCTTGCCCTTATTGTGCTCCTTTAGTTCACCCCCATTATGCAGTAGAAGGAATCAAACTGTCCGCTCCATCACCATCCCGCTAATAGAGCATGATCCAAAACCAATGGGAGTCTTTTCATTGCCTCTAGAACTTCATGTGTAATGCACCATTTTATCTTTGAAATGGAATGATATAAGTAGAAGCCTTATTTAAGCCTTTCATCAGAGCCAAAGAGGGCACAATTAATAGAAATTTTAGTTGTCCCCAGTACTGCTGCTTCAATAGGACAATAAATGGTCTCCTTTGAGTCTGCTGTTAATACCTCTTGCAAAAGGAATAGCAAGTGGTTTCCCAGGAGGTAGATGTTATTATCACCTCATTATGCGATTCTAATGAGAGGTCTCCCTGGAGTCTTCCAGCCAGGCAGCTGTTAGAGTAGATGAGCCCAGGTTGCTCAATAGTATAATATTTTGATAATCTCATCTTTGGAGCTGAAGTGTTTTATCTTTGAGCATGTCCTGCTCTCTGCCAGCAGAAGGGCAAGGACTTCTGGAGTAACATTTAACCTGGATTTCCTGAATAGCAACATTCCATATCACCAGCAGATTGGAAACATTCATATTAGCATGCATCACAGGTAATATTATCTATAAGCAACTACTGTGATAAAAGCACTGATAAATATTGGGAAGAAAGTATGCAGATTATGACCACAGTGTTTGCAGTACTGGACACAGATCTCAGAGGGACAATGTGAGTAGAAATATCTGTATGGGTGACAAGCAAAGGAGAACAGGTTTATTTAACAAAACTAAAAGGAACAAAGAACTTTGCAAAGTCTGAATAAAAATTGTTTCTTCTCCTAATTAGTAATATTTTACTAGTTTGGTATTTGTGATCTCATAGACCAATTATCTGGACAGAGAGACTTCTAAGAAAAACATGGCATACAGGAACTAGAGAGGACATACCATGTATATGGGGAAGCATGGAAAAAAAACATGAAGAAGTCAGTGCTAAAAGTAGATTAATAGGCAGTGGAGGTTGTAATAAAGTAGTTTTCTGGGGGCACTACTGAAAGGGTCAAATCAGGGCAAACTGCTTAGAGACAGGGCTATTTACAGTCCAAGACTGGGGGGGTCCTCCACTATAAGGCACACAAAACCAGCCACAAAGAGCACTTCTGTTTACCCCACTGGCTAGCAAGAAGTCATACAAGCACACACTCCAGTTCTTCTGTGCCACACCAGTTCCACTTCTTACATAGATGAGAGGTTATGAAAACCAATCTCACCAAACCCAAACAAGTTATTCCAATTCCAAAGGGCCAGCCACATTCCCAGGTTAATTTATACCTCATATCTTATCCAAAAGAGTATGCTGCGCCAATCCTTTATAATCTAAAACTTCAAGGTTTATTAATAATAGAAAAGAAGGAAAGGAGGAGAGTAAAATTGTTAAAAGAGTCAAATTACATACATCAGTTGCAAAGTTCTTGCTGCAGGCTTGTACAAGATATGGAATAATTTTCTGTTTTATAAATCTCTGGAATACATCATCTGTGAGAATGGGTCATCAGTCCTTTTAGGCTTCAGTTCATAGCAGAGATCCTTCATAGTCGATTACCTAGAATGAAGACTGGATTGAAAACAAGAATGAAGCAAAAAATGGAAAAGCCCTCTTTATACCCATGCCCATGTGGAGGGAATTCCATTGCTTTCCTTGTGTGAAAGTATGTTCCAAGATGGAGTTTATCACATGAGCAATTCATCTGTGCATACATGACTCAGTCCTTTCTAGGCAGCAACCTTTGCTTACATGGTCTGAATGTTCACAGCAAAGCTCATCAGATGTGGATTGGCACCACCTAAGATGCACTGTTAGTCAAGTACTCCTGTTCACTCACTCTTTCACTATAGGTTGACCAAGCCGGAAGCAAACATCTGAAATACAAATACAATTCTCATAACTGCAAATACAAAAATGATATATGCATATGAACAGTATAAACAGAATCAGAGAATCATAAGCTTTTGATAGACACCTTACTTGGCCCACTTTGTGCAAGATTTGGTTACATTCATCTCACAATCCAATAATGTCACAGAGGCTGGCATTGTTGGTGGAACAGAGAGAGGAAGATAAGACACTAAGTACGGTCAGAAAGATTGTGTAAATATCAGTATTTTCCAGATTGGCAATGAAATGTGTGCTGAGTAGGACACCTCTGCACACCTTCCTTCAGTCTCTCTGACCCCCTCCACAACAATTTGAAATAGCTTCTACCTAAGGCTTTGTCTACATCGGCAATTGAATGACAAAGCTATTGTCATTCACAGGTGCTTAAAACCCTTCCTTCCAAACAACAAAAGCTTTACCATGGCAAGTACTAGCAGGCTGTGTCTACAGTGGCACCCCTTTCCGGAAAAGGGATGCTAATGAGACCAGTCGGAATTGCAAATGCCGCGGGGGATTTAAATATCCCCCGCGGCATTTGCATGAACATGGCTGCCGCTTTTTTCCGGCTCGGGATTTTGCCGGAGAAAAGCGCCTGTCTAGACGGGATCTTGCGGAAAATAAGCTCTTTTCAAGTAGGAATAAGGGATCTTCCGGAAAAGGGCTTATTTTCCGCAAGGTCCAGTCTACACTGGCGCTATTCTTTGGCAAAACCCTGAGCCGGAAAAAAGCGGCAGCCATGTTCATTCAAATGCCGCGGGGGATATTTAATTCCCCCGCGGCATTTGCAATTCTGACTGGTCTCATTAGCATCCCTTTTCCAGAAAGGGGTGCCAATGTAGACACAGCCGTATAGTATAAATCATGCTTTGTTAGTAGGAGTAGTTTCTTACCTACAAAGGAAATGCTGCTCTAGGAGGTGGAAGTTTTTGCCTGAAAAAGTGCTGAGAAACAACACTTTTACACTGCCTAACTCTTAGGGTACATCTACACAGTAGTGTTATTTCGGAATAACTAACTGTGACAGGCTGCTAGCGGCCTGCACGCCGGACAGCAGGGGGAGGCAGGAGGAGAGTGTGGCCGTGGGCAGGGAGCCCAAGCAGTGAGACCCTGCCGCTGAACTGCGGCAAGGCCAAAACCTACTTCTGCACCTACGTGGCAGGAAGAACGCTGGCCCTGGCCCCGGCATCCTGCCGGGGGGGTAGGGGCAGTGAGCGATGGCCAGGCTGTAGCAGGGGAAACCCCCACATCACGGGGAGGGCGGGACCCCCGGGTCTCATCACGGCCGGTGGGCCGTTTCAAAAGGCCCCGCCGGCGCAGGAGATGGGGGGAGCCTCCATGGCTGGCGCACAGCGAGCCCCGGTGGAGAGGTGGTGAGGGACAGCCTCCCTTTCTGGTGGACAGCGAGCCCTGGCCGAGGGGCAGCCTGAGATGGCCCTGACAGCCAGTGGAAGGGGAGCTCGGACAGAGGAACAGCTCAGGGGAGCGAGTCCCCGGAAGGGATGTTGGAGGACCCACCCGGGCGCCGGACACAGGAACCTTGGTAGACACACAGGAGCCGGGGTCCAGTCCCCAGGGGCCTGTGGGGGGAAGGAAGCAGCCCGGGCAGGGTCCTTGTGGTGCCTGTGGACAGACGTGTTGTAAAGTGAACCCTCGTCTGTCGTTCAGGGATGGTGTCGCAACCTGCACTCAGAGCCCCTGGCTGGGACCCGGTGGAGAGGGTGGGCCCGGGTCCTCCTTTCCCTTTCCCCCCTTTACTCCATAACCCAGCGGCCCAGGATACGTCAGTGTACGCCAGCATTGGCAGGCTTGACGGGCAAGGCCGACGGGACCCCCCCCTTTCTGAGGGAGGGGCTGGACTGGAGGCCAAGAGCCCCACCAACTATGTCTTAGGTCAGACGGCGGGTCCACTGCATCCCTCCTGCTCACTCGAGAGGGGGTGGTCGCACCCGAATTACCCGTCCCTAGGGCAGAGGACCCAGACTGCGATCTCGAAAGTCAGACGGGGGGGTCCTCTAAACCCCCCTGCTCGGTCAGCAGGAGGTGATCGCACCCCAAACCCATCCACACGAACGTTATTCCAAAATAAAATAGGGCACATCTACACAGCAAGCACTTACTTCGACATAATATCAAAATAATGGCAAGCTGAAGGACTTCTTATTCTGACTCATGGTAACTCATTTATGAGGAGAAAGGGAAGTCAAAGGAAGAGTGCTCTTCCTTCGACTTCCTGCTGTGTAGACAGTGCCAAAAGCTGAATTAAGCTATTTCGACTTCAGCTACACAATTGACGTAGCTGAAGTTGCATCACTTATTTTGTCTTTAGCTCTGCTGTGTAGACGTGCCCTTAGTGATACAGCTTTGTCACTAAAAGCTGTGTAGACATACCCTATAATGGGTTGCGATTTTATCTTTTAGGAATAGTTGGATTAATATCTAAAAATAAAAAATGCTGAGAGAATGCGACAGTTTGGTGGATATCTCTGGGTCAGCTTATGAATTCCATTCTAGTTTTGTGAGCCATCCTTTGAATGTAAACTTGAGTGTGGATTAGAACATTCATTCTATAGCAGGAATTTAACACATAGTAGATGTTGCATCTGGGAAGCTGTGTCTGAGGAATCAAGGACCATCAATTTTGAATGGGTCTACCCCAGTGAAACAAGCCAAGAACTCAAGAAAGATAGACCTCAAATGCAGGACTCATGGGAAGAGTTCCCTGTAAGCTGAGCACTTGGGAGGATGAAATTCAAATGCTGCCCAGCTGATTCTGGTGGTGCACATCCACACATAGTGCACTGGTGGTACACATTGACACATGTTTTGGTGCACATAATGAAATTAATTCTGCACACAGAGAAAAAATTAGAGGGAACACTGCTCATGGGATGATAACACTCAAGGTACGTCTAAACAGGCACGTTTCACGAGGCATAAAGAATCTGCTGACGAAGGATTCTGGGATTGGCAGATCCCCATCTAGACTGCCGCGCTGTGCTGACAAACAGCTGATCGGCACAGCACGGCGGCCATTTTTATTTAAATTAAGCGTCGATTATTTAAATTGCCACTTCAGTTCCCTTTGTCGTCCTGCCTCATCTGCATGGCTCAGTTGACGGAGCCATGTAGTCTAGACACACCCTCAGAGTGGTTGTCTGTAAGTGCTCATTGCTTTCCATAGATCTGTAACTCTCATATGGTTTTTAGCAGTAATGTGTGTATGTAAGAAATTTATTGTTCACATTGGTTATGTCTACACTATGGGGCAAAGTCAAATTAAGATAGGCAACTTCAGCTACATTAATTGTGTAGCTGAAGTCTAAGTAGCTTAACTTGGCTTTTGGCAGCAGGAAGTCGAAAGAAGAACACTCTTCCTTTTGACTTCCCTTACTCCTTGTGAAATGAAGGTTACAGAAGTTGGAATAAGAATCCAGCCATCTCAAAATTATTTCAAAATAGCGGCTTGCTGTGTAAACACTCACTTTGTTATTTCGAAACAATGTCAGCTATTCTGAAATAACGCTGCTGTGTAGACGTGCCCTGAGAAATTCACATGCAATGCTTCTAATTTCTCATCTCTCCCTGCCATGTTCTGTCTGATCGTGTTTCAATATGAATACCCGAATAGGATTGATTGTATGAAGTGTTGTCATAACCATGTGGGTCCAAAGATAACAGAATGACCAAGGGAGGGAGGGAAGTGTGGTGATATATTTTACTGGATCAACTTCTGTTGGTGAGAGAGAAGAGTTTTTGAGATTATAGAGCCCAGATCTGAACAAGAGCTGTGGGTAAGCTTCTCTCTCTCACCAACAGAAGTAGGTCCAAACAAGATCAGACTTGTATGCAGGGGGGGGGGGGTGCGAAGGGTACAGACATCCCCCATGACCCTTCCAAGTTGCCCCAGCCTCCCTCCCCAGTGTTCAGGCTAGCCAGGGGAAAGCAGGTGAGGCATGCTGCCCGTGTCTTCCTCACCCTGCTTTGGTCAGCCAGGGCAGGCTGGGGCTAATCCCCCCATCCTCCCAGGAGTGAGGCTGGGGTCTGGGCTCGGCCACTGTGGCAGGAGTGGGGCAGCCACCAGCCCCTCCCATGGTTCAGGCCAGGTGCCTCAGCCATAGCCCAACTAAACAGGCTAAATCTATTCTAGCCCTCCTGGGAGGCCAGGAAAGCATTCTGCTGGTCTGCTTCATGATTTACCAGTTAACCACTTGCAACTGACTGGTCAACCACGATCTTGGGCACCCCAGATATAGAATATAATTGGGTTCTAATTGGACCCTACTGGGCGTCCCACTGGCATCAGGCAATTAGCGCTGCTTGGTAGCAAACTATTGTTCTTTTCATTGCAAAGATGGCTACCAGTTAGGACACCAATGTAAAGCAACAGTAGACAAACTGATGCAATGTATGGGTTGCTTTCCATCGCTGACAGTTTATTTTAAAACGTCTGTATACAGCATTTTCACTGCAACTGGGTTGATTCCTTATATTAATATTATTCTAGTTTAAATTACTATTTATTTTTGAAATTGGTTTTTAGTCACTTCTGGAATATAACTGGAAAATAAGAGACCATTTAAAACGTAAATGAAAATGATTCAAAAATAAATATCCTTTATAAAAAATAGTCTCGTATAGTCCAGTTGTGCCGATTATTATTCAAAACAGATTTAAATATAACTATGGGGAGAAAAGAGCAGCAGGAAAGATATATTTTAAAAAAAATTACATTTAAAAAATTGCGGTCCACATTTATTTAAAAAAAAAAAAAAGCACACACACACTCCCACAGAAATTCCTGAGTACGGGCCTGAAGATATCTCCTCCCTCCCCACTCCCACTGTATTGCTACTGTTCTGGATCCAACAACTGGTAATTCGAAATAAGGGGTTTACTTCGGAATCGCCCTTCTCTGCTGCATGTAGACGTGGGTAGTTCTTCCGGGATAGTCAATTTCCAAAATGGGAGACCGCCCGGGAACATGCTAATGAAGCGCGGGATATTTAAATACTGTGCTTCATTTGCAATTTTGGTCGCCCTCATTAGCCTCCCTAGTTCTAACTAGGGGGCTAGTGTAGACATACCCTGAGTGGTTTCTTCTGTATTTGATTTTTTTCCAGCAATACTGATTACAACCAAGCATGGGCAATGGTTATCATAGGCGAGAGGAGGCTGTGCCTCCCCAAACAACCAAGCACGGCCCTGCCAACTTTCCATCCCAGTTTCTCCCTTCTGCTTCAAGAAGGAGTACTGCATGCATCTCCAGTCCCCTGTGGAATGGTCCTGGCTTAGGGTCGGACTGTGCCACCCTCCCTTTTGGTGCTACACTGCTGGGAGCACTGGGGCCATTCTGCCCCCCCCCCCCAGCATTCCAGGGATAGGGCCAGGATGTCCACTCTCTCAGCGGGCATGGGGGCACTAGCCTAGGGCAGGACCAGCAATTATGGTGGAGGAGGCTCTGGGCTCCAGCAGGGGGGTGCAGAAGGGGCAGAAATTTGGATGGAAGCAGTAGGGTTGGGAATTATCCTCCCACAGCCAGCTGTGCACACACTACCCATGCCCCCAATTGTAAGTTTTTCGCTACAGATTTTTGAAACAATTATTCAGAGTCATGAATTTGCAAATTTGTTCACATTAAAAGAGAGGAGATGGTTTGAAGGTGACAGGGTTCACAAAGCTTTGCTCGAATATTTAAGGTCACAGTTCTGACTGAATGAACAAATTTAAACTAAAACCTTGTGAAGTCCTTTGAGAATGTACGTTTTTCATAGCCTGCTGTTTTCAAAACTAGCTTTTCTATATTGCAGATTGATGTGTGGACCAGTCACCCTGCACAAGTCTCTCATAATATTGGAGATATTCCCAAATGACTTGTCAGCCATTGTTACCTTTGTGGACAAGCCGACAACCCCTTTCAATCTCCTGAGTGTACCAAAAAAAGTCTTCATCTCAGCACTGTCCTGCCTTGGAACAATGCTACTTTTCTGCTTTTCTGAAAAGTAAAGCAGATATCCTTTAATACATATGTTTTCTAGAATTAAATATATAGCTTTAAATATTAATTTGATTCTCTTCTTCCTGCTTCCCCCACCTCTTTGGGTAAGCTGTGCCTGATTTTATATTCAGTTCATAATGTTTTCAGCATTCCTTTTAATTTTGGTGTGAGAAAATGAGGAAGAGAGACAGCCTATTCAGACGTAATTACCCACATGCTGAGATGGCAGTGCAGAAATAGCTCTGGCTTGCAGATTTTATGCAAACTAATGGAGTGCATTTGCATTCTAGTACCAGTGATTCAGACAACTTCATACCCAGCTGTCATCTTCTTTACTACAGTATTTTGAACAACAATCAAAGTGAAGATTACTCAGTTCAAACACGAACCACTCTAATGCATTTTATATCTGATTGTTCTGAATCTCTGCATGTAAAAACAGCCTTTGACAGATAATTTGGCTTACTTCTTTAAGCATCTACTTTATGTTTATATGGCACTTTTAAAACAATTTATAGCTCTAGACAGTGAAATTTATACTACTAATTAACATATATATGAGCTGCCTCAATCCAGTTTCAAGGAGAAGCTTTGAAAACAGTTTAAAAACAAAAATATTACCTCATCCTAGCTTTAAACTATAAATACAACTTTAAATAAAGAATCTGAAACGAGGAACACAGGACCTGGTATGATAACTACCCTTGAAACAACTTTAGGAAGATATAAGCTCTTCACCCTTTTTTGTAAATCAGTGGGAGCTCTGCTTAAAAACAGTGTGGCATCAAGTATTTGTATTGTATTTAATATATTCTAGCTTTTCTAAATTGTTTTGTTCTCAGTTGACAGTGTTGTATACGTCTGTCTCTTTCTGTGACTGAGCTGCTGGAATAAACTGAATAGAATATTGTCTTACAGGACTACTAAATAAGATCAAGTCTACTATCATTTTAATATCAGATGCATCGTCTATGGGAGGTGAGCTGGACTTTGCATGAGCTGACATAGTGTGGGCAACAGTGGAAACTCAAAGTATGTGGCTACATTTACACTGCAGGCTTCTTCTGCAAAAACTTCTTGCACAAGAGAACATTCACACAACAAAAGCGAATTGGAAAAGTGATGTGCTTTTGCACAAGAGAGCATCCAGACTGCATGGATGCTCTCTTGCAAGAAAGCTCTGATTGCCATTAACAGAATGGCCACGAGGGCACCTGTGCATCTTTCTATAGGCTGTTTTTGCGCAACCCCGCCCCGCCCCCCGTTTCCCATCCACAAGAGTTCTTGTGCAAAAAGGAGTTATTCATTATAAAAAGAGGAATATCTACCCCACAAAAACCCCTCTGTTCTGTCAATTCACTGTAAATTTTCTCACACAAAAACGTGTGGACGCTCTGTGAGGTGTGGACGCTCTGTGAGTTTTTGTGCAAAAACTCTGCAGAGTTTTTGTGGACATAGCCTGACAGCAGAGCTGGCTCAAGCTACGAGCTGACCGGGCTACCGCCTGGGATGCCCCATTGTAGGTGGCACCGTGCAGGGCTGCCGGACCGGGTGGGGTGGGGCCACGCATGTGCCGCACTCCCAGGGGCGGTGCCGCGTTCCCGGGGCCCGGGATGCACGAATGGCTCGGGCCGGCCCTGCCTCACAGTGAATTGTAGGATTGAGAAGAGCGATATTAGCGTTTGGGGGTTTCTGAGGAGAGGATAGCAGCAGTTGCAAAAATGAGTAACCAAGGACAATGCAAATCCGTTATCCAAAGGGACCTCGAGGCATTTAGGAGCCTTTGAAAATGTTACCCCCAGAACAGGGCAGGAAAACCTGCAGAAGTTCAGTGATGAGCTGAACATCTCACCTGCTTCTCAGAGTTTCCAGAGACTAGTCAGAGCTCTGTAGTAAGCCTCATAGCTACTGGAGTGACATTCCAATGGCTTTAGGGTGAAAGACATGGAAATAATTCTTTGGAAACTATTTTGAATATAAATTTAAGTTATGTCAGCTTTTTCCACTAATCCCATTTTTTTTTTTTTTAGCAATTTAAAGTTCAGTCTTAGGGATCAGGTAGTCTTTTCTAGAGTCTGTAAATCTCATCCCCATTTTTTGATTTTAACATATTATTGAGTCCCTCTAAACTGTAAAGGTATGTGTAATCCACATGCCTTCTGAGTGTGGTGTAGCGTCGAATCTAGTGGAACTGAGACCACTTACAGAGAGAGAATAATAAGTCTACTTTATAGCCTTTGCTAATAGCCAGCTGGCTTTTAGTTCATGCAGCAGAGGATCATGTACTAAGCTCCAAAAATCACAGAGCTGGTTCCACCTGTAGATGACAGAGGTCCAGCAGCATTACTAATAGTCAGTGGTTCATTCCTTAAGACTTTTTTCATGTGTTATGCATTGTTTTAGTGTAATGGTTTCTTTAATGACACTGTTTGTAGTCAAGTAAATTTCTCAGATTAGATTCCTGTAGTCCTTGTAAATGTTCTCTCCAGATTTTTCTATTCTGTGCAGTGAGATTTGCTTTCTGATTTGGTTTACATTTTTCTCAGGTATGCTGGAGGAAGGAATGTAAGAGGGTAACCATTTAAATGGCTAATTGATAAGTATGAGCTTAGCAGTTTCCGTTACAGTTACGTGCAAGCTCCAAGACCTGCTCCCGAGAATCTGGTTGCTGCCCTGTGCTGCTGGCTCTATATCCCTTGCATACACCTTGCCACCCTTACATCACACCTTGCCACCATGGTATGGCCCAAACAAGCTATGGCTTGCCCCTGAGACTGTGGTGGGTGAATTGCAGGACTGCTGATACCTTCCTAAGAGAAGGGTGTATTCCAGATAGACTGTGGTTTGTTCCTGTGTCAAAGGGGCTAGGCTTGGAGGCCACAGTTGGCCCACAGTGGCAGTAGAGACTAAGGACTGCTGACACAAAGCCCCTGGGAGGGGGATGAGAGATTATTGGGGTGGGCACTGCCAGAGGGCAGGGTCTTGAAGAGGATGCCATGGTCAGGGAATGACACGGGTCTAGAACAGGATTGTGAAGTGAGGACAGGGGAGACACCAGCCAGAAAGAGGCACCCTGTGGACTAAAGGACTAATTCCTCAGAGCTACCAGCAGGAGGCACTGTGGGGCTGAGTGCACACCCCTTGACAGGGGATCTCAAGTTTTTAAATTTAAGAGTGCTCTCACCTTAATTTATGGCAATCTGTATAAAATCACATTTCTTTCCCTCCTCCTGGTAATGCTGGCGATGCTTTTTTGCTGGATTTATGGTTAGGATTTGATTTGCTACTCTCCTGAGGACTCAGTGGAGGATTGGCAGTAATGCTAATGGCATTTTCCATTTGGCTAGTAACTATGGATGGGAGCCATGGTCACAGCAACCTGAAACAAATCATCACTATTATTTTTAATGATAATACTTGTATATACTACAATGGATGTTTATGGTATCATGCAGAGAATATGGAGATACAGCCCATATCTCAGGAAATCTAATTCAAAGTTCTTGTTTAATTCTTAAGACAGAATTCCAGAACTAATTTCCCTTTGGCTTCTAATGATACCTCTTTTGGAGCACCTTTTTAGGAGAAAAAGAAAGAAGTTTGCTCTCCAAATCTCCATGGATCATGATCAAGTACAGCATTGCTGTTCACAGGAAAGCAAATTATCTACTGGATCTATTCCCAGACCATCCAGTATGCCAATAACTTTCCCACAATTACCTTTTAGTTCAAATGACAAAAGGGCAGAGGCATAGAAGCCTTTTTGACAAGCTTTCAGGATTTGTTTTCCCAGACTGTTTCCAATAATTACTGGAATTTATATTTTAAAATATAAGCATAAAAGACTGTAAAATGACTGAAGAATTTTCAGAGAATGATGTCATCTCTCATCAGCTGAAAGGCTGTTTCACTTACTAGCTAGGTCATTGTTTGCTCATCAGTTCAGAATGTCATTCAGCATTTTAATCTCAAAATGCATTTTCGTCTCTATGTTATTACCTTTGTCATTAGTTTTCTTTTTTTAGAAGCATTAAAGGACAAAATTCTTCCCTCAGCTCTAGGTGTCCAATTTTAATAGGATGTGGATGTGTGTACATGGAAGAATTTGGCCTCAGTGTACACCTTTCACTTTTCCCAAGGTGCTTCAAGTGATATATTTCAGACATTTCCCAGTAGGTTCTTTTTCATGAAGAGAAGAAACATGTCAAAGTTGCAAATGGGGAGTAGAAAACACCCCTATCAAAAACTGTCCACGGTGAACTGTGAGTTGCACCACATAGGAATTTGAAATTGTGACTGCCTATTAAATTCCTTACTAAATTACACCACTAATCCTACCTGTATCTCTCCATTAGCACACATAGTGCTGGCCCTTATGGGAATGTGTAAGGGTAAATGGAAGAAACCACTCTCCCAACTGCACCTCTATAGAGGAAGCCAGGTGCTGTGGTCTAGTGGTAACAGACCTGGTATGGGACCCAAAAGACTTGGGTTCCATAGCTGGCTCTGCCATGGACCTGTTGGGAGCTCAAGTTACTTCATTCTGTTCCTCACTTCCCTATCTGTAAAATGAGGATAGTAAAATTGGTCCCTGCAGTACAAGACTGAGCACAGTTGCTAGTGATGGAAACTACCCAGAAAGGCTAGGGAAAGAAGTTAGGGCTTCAGCCCCACTTCATTCCAGTGCGACTCTGAGGAAAAACAGATGCTGCAGTTCACTAAACTGAACTCCCTTGCAATTGCCTCATAATGCCTCTTGGTGCGCGTGCTAAAGAAGCGTGAGTCCTTAGTGTGAAGCTTGCAGACCAGGTGTGACCTCATGCCTAAGCCTCAAGAAACACTGACAAACACATAGCCAGAAACCAGTCTGGCTTGTGTGTGTTGCTCGTGTGTGTTAGCATTGTTAAAACAAATGTTAAGTTGATAAGAATGTGTTTACATTTGATGAAATGACTATAAGATGATGTACATATTGATCTCACTTGTAACATCTGTAACCCATGGTATGAAGTTACATTGATTGTTTGCATGATAAAGTTCTCCTAATTGTATAACACTCCAAAGAGGAAATGAGTGCATTAATTAATGTAAAGTACTGGACCTACATATCAGAAAGCCCTTTGAAGACAAAGGAGCTATTGTGGAACATCAAAGGACAAAACCTTAGTTGACTGCATCCCCTGCCCCCTATCCACTCCCACTCGAAGAGGAGAACAGCGCTGATGCTTGTTTAATCAGTCTGAACTCAGTAGGAAGGAAATAAAAACAGGCCTGACCAGAAGGAACTGTGCTGCTTGGAATTCGGAAATTAAAACATTTCTAAGCATAAGCAAGGGATCTGCAAGCTGCTTAGTTTAGGTTGGCCCTACAAGGCATATAGAGATTGCATATTGCAGAACTTTTATTACCTTTTGAAATCTAAGACTGTAACTCATTTGTGCATAGGCATTTACCCACTTTAACCATGTAAATATGGGTATGTCTACACTACCACCCTAGTTCGAACTAGGGTGGTAATGTAGGCAACCGGAGTTGCAAATGAAGCCCGGGATTTGAATTTCCAGGGCTTCATTTGCATCTTGCCAGGCGGCGCCATTTTTAAATGTCCGCTAGTGCGGACTCCGTGCCACATGGCTACATGCGGCACGGACTAGGTAGTTTGGACTAGGCTTCCTATTCCGAACTACCGTTACTCCTCGTTTCACTAGCAGACATTTAAAAATGGCGCCGCCTGGCAAGATGCAAATGAAGCCCGGGAAATTCAAATCCCGGGCTTCATTTGCAACTCCATTTGCCTACATTACCACCCTAGTTCAAACTAGGGTGATAGTGTAGACATAACCTATCTCATTTGCAGTGAACAACAGCCACACTTTTTGATTCGAGAAAACCCATGAACAGTGATGAATGCCAACGATTTCTTGAATGCTGGCTACTGGCAAATTTTCTGTTAACTGGCTATCTGTATAAAAAAGACAACAAATGGTCTGGTAGCACTTTCTGGACTAACAAAACATGCAGAGGATATCATGAGCTTTCGTGGGCACAGACTACTTCTTCAGATGACCAGAGTTTTGAGTTTAGGATGTGCAGACCCAAAAGAAATAGGAGAGAAGGGGGTGGCGAGGAAGGAAAAAAAGGAGGGGGTGAAAGACATGGACCTAGAGGGAATCAGTAGGTATCTGAAGATTGGGTAGTTAAAACTAAGCAGATAAGAATCAAAGTCAATTGATAGTATCCTTCCTGACATAGGAGTCTACACAAAGAGTTGTTTGCACCTTCAACAAGTGTTAAGTTGATAGTTCCCCAACCACCCTTCATTACCACTGAGTCCTTTGGCATGTGAATTGAATTTGCAGATGAACTCTGATTCCAATGTTTCTCTATGTATCGCGTTAGTAGGTACATATTTTGTTAGTCTATAAAGTGCTACCAGACCATTTGTTGTTTTTTCTGTACAGACTAACTCGGCTACCCTCTGGAATATCTGTATAAAAGGCATTTCTTGCATAGAAACTCTCATCACAGTTCAGTCAAAAGAATCTTATCTTAGGAAGCAAGTCTGTGAAGTCACTGTTAAGAATATGCTGTTACCTCAGTGTGACGGGTCGCGCCGCCCCCACACCCCACCTGGCGGCCCGCCCCGCACTCAGCCCGCGATCGCGCTGTCTCTCCTGGGCGCCGCCCAGGGAGCACGGCGGCACTGCGGAGCCTGCTCCTCTGCTGCGGCCCGGATAACGGGCAGCGCGGCGGGGGCGGGGCAACGCCCGGACGATGACGTACGGCAGGGGCGGAGCCCCGGCGACGTGGCGTCTGACGTCACCGGGCACGGACGCACGGCGGGGGAGGAGCCTGGTGACGTGGCGCCCTACGTCACCAGGACGGGACGCCGGCGGGGGATTTAAAAGGGGGGAACAGGGGAAGACAGGGGAGGAACGGAGGAGCAAGGAGGGGAAGGAGGGAGACGGAGAGCGAGCAGAGGAGGAAGGAGCGGAGAAGGAGGAAAGAGCGGAGGAGGAGGAAAGAGCAGAGGAGGAGGGGAGAACAGAGGAGGAAGGAGGCACAAGACACTGAAGGAGAGGCATGCAGCACGAGAAGGAGGGAAGTCGGGGAGCACAAGTGGTGAGGGGGACTACAAAAAGGGGGTAAGCAGAGGCGACGGGGAGCAGGACGGGCTCCCCCGTTACACTCAGGAATAAGAAAGGGAAAGCATAAAGACAGTGAGGAGGAACAAACAAATATGTAGTAGTGGAAGAGGGAAAGATGCAGCTGCCACTTACAAAATACCTACTTCAGAGCTGCAGTACTTTGGTTCTGCCATATTGAAAGAGCCAACCTCAGAAAAGCATGCGAGAGAGACCAGATAATAGGGCAACTCTGTGCAAAGGGTCATTAGCAGAGACCAAACACAAGTAAGGTGCTCATATAGAATGGGTTCCTTCTGTGTTATGCTTCCAATTGCTATATTGTAAGCTTAAGATCAATGTATGTTATTGATAAATATTCAGAAAATGTACTCTGTTATTTCTGTTAGGAAGGAAAGTAGTCACTTTATTCTGAATGTTTCACTTGTAAATTTGCTACTTTGTTATATAAGTAAACTGATCTTGCATCTGCTTGTTATCACTGAAAATGCTGTTCATTATTGTGCCAAGGGATAATTAACCCAAAAGATTTTTTAAGACGTGTGCCAATTTAAGGAAACCTACCAGTAGCAAATAAGCAGAGTATCTAGCCAGAAGCAAATGGACATTGGTAGCAGCTAAATGTGAAGTCCCCCTACCACATCAGGAGAGCTCTGAGACCTTTACAGTACACTGATTTACCCTGATCTGCTCTGACATCTTTGTGTGGAGCCATGCTTTGGGGCTGTACAACTCAAACCTGCATGATTTGATAATGATTTGGGCCATATTTAATGCTGATGTAACTCCACTGACTTGCATGTGCAGCAGCTTCCAACTATTTGGTTTTCTTTTGTTGTTAAAGCAAGACAATGAAAATTGTCTCTATTGAACCTGGCTTTTAAATATGGTGAATTTTTCTTTTTAAGCCAGTTCTCGATGGTCACATAAATGTGACTCACACCTTAATAAAGAAATGAATGTGTCGGCAGTTTCCCTCCTACTCTGCCTACAGAGGTAATTAACAAGATGTTGTAGATGTTGCTGAATGTGACTTCGTAGGTGCAAACAATGAGAGCCAGCACCATGGGTGGGAACCAAGAAGGGACTTAAGTGTTGCAGATCTTAACATCATGGCACCTGACTTATAGGTGCCTACACAGTCAAGGAACAATGCAGAGATCCACAAAGCCAAGTTAGGGGCCACAAGTGTCTATACAATTAGTAGGGAGAGATAGTACCTAAGAATACAATCCACCAAAGTCAACACAGTAGGCAGGGAGCCATCTTAGCTCTCCAATGGAACATGCTGATAAGAGGAATAGTATCCTCTGAAGAAGATGTGCCTAAATCCAATTTACAAGAAAATGGTGAGCTTTGCTTAGCAGTCCACAAATGGGCTCTCTCCTTCCAATGCCAGCTACAACAATGCTATGTGAACCCCTGTTCTCACTTTCAGGTGACATTGTAATTTAGTAGCAGGCAGCATTTTCTCCACTAAACAAACTCGTTTGTCAATGATTGGCTGAACAGGAAGTAAGATTGATTTGACTTGTAGGTGCTAAAAGTTTTACTTTGTTTTGGTTTTAAATGCACTTTTGAAAAAAAACAATTCTAGATTTGTAAGTAGCTCTTTCACAATAAAATGATTACAGTACTGTACTTATATGAGGTGAACTGAACATACTGTTTCTTTTGTTTTTCTTTTTTACAATGCAAATATTTGTAGTAATATAAATTGAGCACTGTACCTTGATTTCAATACACAGAATACAATATATTTGAAAATATAGAAAAGCATCCAAGACATTTATAACAACGGAATACCAATTGAAATTTATTATTTAAGACTGAGATTAAAACTGATTAATTTTAAAAATCAAGTTAACTTGTTTTGAGTTAATTGCTTCAGTTAATGGTGATTAATTGAAACCCCTAGACTACATCTACACTGCCCTCTCTTGCACAAGAAAATATGCAAATGAGGCAAAGCGGTGATAAAAAGTGGCAGAATGGCTCTTGCACGAGAGGGTGTTTTGCGCAAAAAGGAGCCATGTAGATGACTTCTTTTTGCGCAAAAGCCCCTTGCACAAAAATGGCAGCTCATTAAGTATGTAAATGAGGCACGGCGATATTCACTGCTTCACCTCATTTGCATATTTTCTTGTGCAAGAGAGGGCAGTGTAGATGTAGTCCAAGTGTTTATCCAGAGTAGAACTATCATTGGGCCAGAGAGTGAAAATGACTATATGGTTGGGGCAAACATCTGAGAGCTGGGGTGCCTTAGGTAAGGTCCCCCGGCTTCTACCACATTTCAGTTAGTACAGCTCCACTAGGGAAGTTTTCAATAGGAGAGACTGGTGGAGTTCCTCCTCTTTTCCCCTGAAAATATCCCATAGCTCTCACTGATTCGATCACGGCTATAAGAGATGGGAGAACCCTGTTCAAATCCTTCTTCCCCTGTTGGCAGGGGCAGATGACTGTTTTGCGGGGCCCCGGGCAGCATAATTCCACGGGGCCCCCCCTTTGCCACGGCGCATGCGCCATGACACCATGCGCATGCGCGGTGGTGCCATGGCGCATGCGCGGGGCTTTTTTAAGTGCGGGGCCCGGGGTGGCCGCCCCGTTCGCCCTCCCCTATATCCGCCCCTGCCTGTTGGCACTGGTGGGGAGTATTGAACTACCTGCATCTCCCACATACCAGGTTAACAATTGCTATAAGGTGGGACCCAATCTACTAGGCTCCCTCTGAGCAGGCCTACTGCTAAATTAGATAGCTAAAAGCCTGCCTTCCCTGGTGGGAAGGTGTGGCTTAGTGGGAGAGATAGGTGCCTCGATGTTTCAGGCTAAAGGGGTAGTGATCAATGGCTCCATGTCTAATTGGCAGTTGGTATCAAGCAGAGTGCCTCAGGGATTAGCCTTGGGCCACTTTTGTTCAACATCTTCTTTAATGATCTGGATTAGCAATGGGTAACCTAGGAGACTGAATGGGTCATATGAGTGGCCCTCCTTTATCTCAATGGGCTGCAAGACTGTTGTAACCACAATGGTCTTCTGGGATAGGGTAGCCTTGCAAACTGCACTTGTGTGCCTACAATTTGTGGGTTGTGCTGACTGAACGCTAGCAGCACTTTGATTGGATGCAGAGGGAGTGAACGGCTCTCACAGTCAATGTTGCATGCAGGGAAGACACACCTCACTTTAAATGCCCTTGCTTTACACTTTGTCACTTTAGTAACACCAACAGAAAAAAACCCACACCTGTGCAGATGGAAATCAGTGGAACCGGGCAATCTTGTGGGCAATAATAAACAAAATGTATCATTGCTAACATAGAACCCCAATGGAATGCAGGTTACTCAACACTGATGTGGATGATGGGCAGGATTTCACCCCAAGTAAGTTTATAGACAACACTCAGCAGTGTGGGAGAAATAGATAGGAAGGAAGGGAAAGGGACCAGACTGACCTAGACAAAATAGAGTAACGGGCCAAAAGAAATCTGATGAAGCTCAACAAGGACAAGGACAAGCACAGAGTCGTGCATGTAGGATGGAAGGATCCCATGCACTGCTGCAGGCTGGGGATTAACCAGCTAAGTGGTAGTTATGCAGAAAAGGATCTGAGGACAAGGAGCTGGATATGAGTCAACAGTGTGCCTTTGTTGCTAAGAAGACTAAGGGCCTACATATTGGGTTGATTAGCAGGAGCATTGCCAGAAGACTGAGGCAAGTGATTATTGAAGGGTGCCATTCCAGAAAGGTGGTGGGGGAGCATCCATGTGCTCCAGGACATGGCTTGCTTTTCACTCCGTTCCCCAAACTATCCGGGAGTGAAGGGAAAGTACTTGCATTCCATACATGCCTCTCACACCTGGCTGGTGAGCTCCCTGTAAGGTTTTTAAGGCTGGGTTTGACAAAGCCCTGGCTGAGATGACTGAGTTGGGATTGGTTCTGCTTTTAGCAGGGGCTCAGACTAAATGACTTCTTGAGGTCTCTTCCAACCCTAATCTTCTATGATTCTATGTCTGAGGGATGCTATTGGCACCAAGGACACAGGAACTTATACTTTGAAAAACATAGGTGCTAGGTGAGTTTAGGCACCTAGCAGGTTCAGTGGGAGTTTTGTGAATCACAGGGAAGTTCAAAACAGGGACTTAGACACATCAGCACTTTCATGGCTCCCATCCCACGTTTGCAGTAACTTTGCTGTAGACTAGGGAAAATATGACCTGTGGACCAGCCCACTCCCCAAACTCTGCACTACTGACCCAGGTTACAACCCCCTCCCAGACCTCACACCTCCTTCTGTACCCCAATTTCCTATCCTGAACTCCCTTCTGCACCAGATCTCCATTCCAGATCCTACAGCTCCTCCATTAATATCATGGAAGAGTGGGGCTCTTGACCACTTACCAAATTCTTGGAGTGGCTGCCCCCATCAAAAATAACTGCCTGTCCCTGTGGTAGACCATGGGTTCCAGTTTACAAACTGATCCTGTAAGGCTTACACCACCTGCACCCAAGTACTAGACACTTTCTTGTTTAGCCATTTACTACTGCCCTCATTAATGTAAACTGATTTAAAGAAGACAGCACTCAGACATGAAACAGTTAACCAACTAATTCGGCTGTGAACATACATGACCTATATACAGAGACAAACGGGCAGCATTACTCAGCTGGTAGAGTTAATCGTTACATAATTTAACACGCAAGCAATATTTGCATAGTACACCTGGTCCTGTCAGCAGATGTTAACCCTCTCCCAGCAGAATCCAGCCAGTTCTGCTGCTTTACCTAAGCAAATGGCTCTTTACCTCACCCGTGCATTGTTGGGAGACGAGAATGAGAGGGGGGAGGCGGTGCAGGGAAGACTCTTGGGAGCTATCTGAGATAGGAGCCTTAGATAGGAGCGCTAAGAGCACGCAAGCTGGGGTGAACTTAATAGTTTTGTTGGTGGTGTTGGTAAAGCCAGACTCAGGTAGAGATGGAATGTTTAACTGTACAAAAGTCTCAAAGGGGTAGCTGTGTTAATCTTTAACTTTAGAAATGAGTAGTCCTGTAGCACCTTGGAGACTAACAGAGTAAGTAAGTAAGTGTGTGTGTGTGTGTGTGTGTGTGTGTGTACATACACACACAAAATCAGGCCCCATGTGCAGGCTATGTGTGGGAAGGGTGTGAAAGCATCCCACATGGTCCCTCAAGCATACTCCAGCAGATCAGGGGAAGGCAGGAGTGGCCTGCTGCCCAAGCCTCCCTCCCCCATGCTCTGGCCAGCAGGAAGGCTGGGGCTGATTCCCCCCCTTACTTGGGGAACCATAGGGGGTGCATTCACACCCTTGCGCTCCACATTTACAAAAAAAAACCCACACACTCACCAGAAATTCCTGCATACGAATTTGTATATATAGAGAGAATCATGGGCCAAACCCACTTCCTCGGGGAGTGGAGAGAAACATACACGGTTAGTCTTCAAGGTGCTACAGGACTACTAGCTGTTTAATATATAGATGTAGACTCATGAGCTTTCATGGGGAAACCCCACTTCTTGCACTGTGTGTCCCCACATACTGAGAGAGACATCTGCTCCCAGCACGGTGCAAGCATCCCAGCAGTGAGTGACCTCTGGGCTCTTCCTTTCGCATGCAGAGCAGGACCGCGCTCTGGCCACGCTCCGCTCGGACTGCGTGCAAGGGCGCGAGAGGAGGGACCTGGCGAGCCCGGGAGGCGTTGCAAGGCGACAACAGGCAGGGCCAGATGCTGGGAGTCGCAGGCGGCGCGGAGCCCGACGCCTGGTCACGAGCCGACTGGTTTCTCCCTTCGGGTGGGGTCGCGGCTGGGTTGCACCTTCCAGCTGGTGCCTGGCAGACGGCGAGGCTGCCTCCCCTCCCCCACCCCACCCCGTCGGTGATTTGCATACGTGCTGACGTTGCCGCCCCGCCCCCGGGCAGTAGCCGGTTAGCGGTGAGGCTGGGCCCCGTTAGCCGCTGGCTGCCGCCATCCCGGTGTCCGCTAGCGGGGCGGCTCCTCCGGCCCTGGCCATGCGTCGCGGGGCAGCCGTGCCCCGGCACTGAGCGCCCATGGAGGAGCCCGTGGGCGGCCGGCGGCGGCCCCGGCTCGTCTCCTCGCTGGCGCTCGGGCAGCGCGCCTGGGAGGTCACCTTAGAGTGGGAGCGGGGGCTGCTGTCCTGGCGGGATCCGCAGCCTCGCCGGCGCGGCGGTGAGTGAGGGGGCCCGGCGGGAGGGAGGGGCTCTGACGGTAGCGGGGCGCTGACGGGCTTGGGCGGAGATGGGCGGGGCTCCGGGGGAGGGGGAGGTTGCCTGGCAGGGGCTGTGGGGCGGGGGTGTAGTAGGGGACGCTGGCGACGCTCTGGCAGTGGTGGGGGCTACGTGGGGTGCGGTAGAAGGGGCTCTGCGCTGTGCGAGGTTGTATGGCTGGAGGGGCTATGGAGGTTGACATAGGATGCATCTGTTGTTGTCTGCTTGGGCCCTTGCCGTCACTGGCATGCACAGGAGGTAACCGCGTGATGATCAGGCACCTTTTCCGATGTCCAGCCACCTCTGTGGTAAAGGAGGCAGACCAGTGAGCAGTCCTGTACAAGCTCTTGTGAACAGTTCTGCTGAACGAACATATCGTTTCAAAGGTTCCTGCTCTTTTCTCTCGCTGTGAACACAGATAAGCAATGGTCTCTTCTGGAGGAGTTCTTTGTAGTGGGTAGTGTTTAACCCACTATGCTATATTTGGTGCATTATTTATTAGGAGCTTCTTGAGTACTACTGAAAAATAGATTTTTTTAAAAATTGAGCAGTACACAGTAGCTTTTATGTCATCCGTTACTCTTTGTTAATGGTTTAAGCAGCAGATGACATGCTGTGAGCAAAATAGGAAAGCCATATATTTAGGGCAGGACTTTGGGGGGCACCAGATTAAATAGCTGGTGGGAATTAATAGTAAAATAGCTTTGCGGACTTCTGCTCTTGAGTTTTTTCACTAAGTAACTTCATAATTATGGGAAATGCTGCATGCATAGACTTTGGACCACATTTATTAAAATCCTCATAATCTGACAAGGCCTTAGTAAGGGATTTTTCTCACCCTTACCCCACCCCTCCTCAAGAGTTTATCAGTAGATACAAGGCCAGCTGTGCATAATTTTGTTTCTGAGCATTCTATAAAAATAGTAATAGCTGAAAAAGTTCCAATTTTTTATATATGCAGGAGACTATTAGTCACTTTGAGAGTGATCGTAGTTGTGTAATTTAGCTGTAATATGTGATCACAACTAGCAAGTCTAACATCAGACTATTAACATAGTCAAGCCACAACTTAATACATTTATCACATCTGAGATGTCAGGAAAAACTTCATCAGTGAAATAGTGTATTTTCAGTTGAAATGTTCTCTGTGTGTATTTGCTGAGCTGACTACTTAATAATTCCAGTATTTCTCAAGTATGCTTTCCTCTTAAGTGTAAAGATGGTAGTTGCCTGGTGTTTTGAGGCCTCTAAGTTACTATGACAGCATAACTAAGGGTCAAGATCAGGGGAGGGCAATAATTTTAGAAGGGGGGCCACTTCACAGATTTTTGAAGTGGCTCCAGCCTGCCTCAGAAGCTGGCTGGGCCAGGACACTTCCATGCTCCCCCACCCACAGTCCCTGATTAGCCTAGGGGCATGGGGAGTGTGTAAAGACTTTTCCCCCAGGCACCTAGAGAGAACCACTAGCTGTTCAGAACGCCCTGATGACAAGAGGAGACTTTGTACTTCCCTGTCCCCAGGTCTTGATTGTCCTGGTGGTGTGGGAGCGGCAGGGTGACCCCAGGTTGGATCAGCCCTCTAGATAGACTGGATCCAGCTCACTGAAGCTCTTTTCCCCAACCCTGGTCAAGATCCTGTTGTGCTGGGTGCTATGCTCATGTAATAAGATTGTCTCTGCCACAAAGACTTATGGGTCTTAGGCTAAATCTTGCTAGTCATATCGCTGTGCCTATACAAATGTCTAGCTTCATGGTAATGGGTACTAGGGATGTTAATATGTGTTTATTTTGGTATTTATTTGGTTTATGTTGGAAGTTTTCAGCTGTTTCACGTTTACACATGGGAGTGGAGGGGTTCTGCGGGAGTTGGTGCACATGGGGACCTGGCTTAACTTCAGACTTAGGGTACACATTCAGTTCACTGGAAGAAAAGTGTCTGACAAGTTTGAAGAAATTTGATGTTAGAAATAATGGAGTAATCTTTTTTGGAAACCTCCTGAATGGGAAAGGTATAAAATTTCCTTTTAGATGTTACTGTAGTGCGCATAGGTAAGACTATGATTTAGTCATGGATAGGTCCCAGGCTGTGAATTTGTTCGCCTGTGACCTATCTGTGGACTTTCACCCCAAATATAACTGACTACATCTTAGATGGGGACTCCAGGGCACTTCCTTTTAGGGTAGAGGTGGAGGAAAGCCACCACTTGGGATGGTGGGGAGCTGCCCTGGTTGTCCATGGGGCAAGTTGCAGCAGTGAAGTGGCTGTCCTTTGGGGACAAGCTCAAAGATCTGGAGTGGCAGGGGCTGGGCAGAGTGCAGAAGTCATGGCAGTCACAGAATCCATGATTTCCACCTTTATGATAGGCATGCAATGCAACCTTATGCACACATAGTGTTTCGCCCCTTTTGCAGTGTCATGTTTATTTTAACAGTTTTATTTATCTCAAGACGTTTGTGGTCCTTCTTATCACCCTAACTGCTCCATAGTCTTTAATATGTTGCTCCTCATAATAGTTCTTGGAAGTAGGCAAGTACTTTTATTCCCATTTCAGTGGCTGGGTGGAGAGACTGACATGAGAATAATGAAGTGATTTGACATGGTCACACGAAGTCAGTGGCAGAGTGGCATTGAAGCTAGCTATCTCAAGTCCCATGTTAGTGCCCTGACCATTAAATCATTCTTACATGCTGAGTTATGTTTTTGCTGCATTTAAAAATAACTGAATATATTTTTGTCCACATATTATAATGTGATTTTCTAGAGTGACACCTATATTGTGAGCTCTTTGGGTGTAGGGACTGGCTTTTTATGTGTATCTGTACAGTGCCTACCACAATAGAATTTTTACTGTAGCTAGTACACTACAAGTAATTAGTCTGGATTTACATTGATCAGACTTATGGTTTTCAGTCTTTAGCTGAAATTGTATGAATTTAGCAAATGAATTATACACTGTACATACTGTGTGCACAAGGGAACACATGGTTGTGGGAACCTTATTAGTTAACTTTAACTCTTACTCAACTTTTGTATTAATATATATATTTTTATTTAAAATTAACAAGTTTTTGTTTAGATACAGTGCCAGACTTACAGAACACAAATTAATCCTCTACAAAAGTAGCATGCCTCGGTACAAACCAGGCTGTACTTAATGTAAACATTATTCTTGAAATAGAATTAAATGGCGAGTAATATTTGTCAGGTATCAGATTTTTTTGTATCAAAGATAATTATTTTTGTGTTAAAGTGTCCCTTTAAATGTCCTAATTAAGAACTATTTGTATAATAAATCTATTACACACTAAACACTTTATCGTTAGCAGTTTCATATTTGCTAATATAAACATTTGGCACAACATTTAACACCTAGATTTGTTAAATCTGTATTGTAAACTTGGTTTTAATTGCAGGACTGACACTTTATTGTAAATTCTGACTTTTTTTTTATACACTTTGCCAGACATTTGACTTAATAGCAAAGTTCTTTCTTCTCTGTTGAATGTACTGTTGTATGAAGTTGACTTTTTTAAAAAAAACAGGAAGTGAAGGCCTGGTCTGTAAACAGAAACGAAACTGTGTAGACCTATCTTTATGCCACTTGCATAGGTTCAATTGAATTGTTTTAGCAAGGTAGTTACATCATCACGGCAAAATGTAAGTGTAAACGCTTACATAATTAGTTGATGTAAGCTGCTTTGCATTGACCCAACTGTGTCATGCACACTAGGCCTAATGGTACATCTACACAGCAATGTAAGCCTGTGGTGACTAGGAATTGAACCAGCTGACCTACATCAGGGAACCGTGGCCTTGAGTATTTACATTGTATTTTAATCCTAGATTTTGAATTATCTAATCCTATGCTCAAACCTAGGGATCTGGCACACAGACCTGAGTCCAAGTAAATATATTGCATAGTGCCATCCCCCACTGAGCCACCCTCATCTGGACCTTACAGAGGGTTCTGTTTTATGCAGGAATGAGCCCCTATGCATACAGAGCCCCCTGCTGAGCTGCCTGCACCCACATTGTCTGACACAGAACCCTCTCATCCCACATCTGGATCTCACAATACTATGCCTTCCATATTTGGAGCCTTTTGGGCTGGCACTGCTTGCCCACATGTGCTGCACCTGGCATGGAGGAACAGGGCTTTGGGGTATTTCTGGAGCTGGATTGGCTCTTAGGTGTATTCTCAGTACAGAGTTTATCCTAGAGTGGGACTGCAGCATGATCTCCCACCTCCTTCCAGCTAGTGGCCTGTGCTCCCTAGTGCCATGCTGGAACTTCCACATTTATTTATTGACATGTACAATTTACAAATATTTTGTGTGCAATTTGTTCCCTTAGGAGCAAATTTGAGAAGGCTTTATCCTGAATTACCATGCAATGTGAGAATTAGGCTCTCTGCCAGTAGGCTGAGTCACATTACCCATGTGTTCTTGTTCTGAGGACATTTAGGGCACCAGCCTCTAGGGCTGTCAGGCTATTAAAATGGAACTTTGCCATTTTTTTTAAACTAGGTGATCAGTTAAGGTGTGGTTCTTTTCCAATTTTTTTGTTTTGAAATTTGATGTAAAATGTAGGTTTCACAGTAACACCCCTCTCCCCAGATTGTCTGCTGTAAAGCCAATGAAGTGCATCCTCAAGCAGGAGCAGTGAGTTCTATAGGCCCAGGGTACTTGGGTTCCACCCATGTCCCAGTACACCACCTCAGAACATCCCTGCCGACTGCCTCACCTGATAACTAACCTGTACCTTGCCCTTCCTACAGAAAGCAGCTTTGCTCTGAGTATTCTCCCTTGCTGGCTGCTGGTGTGTCAGCCTGGCTGTACTGAGTATACTTAAATAAGTTCTGTGTAGACAGTGCCAAATTTTGAAATAAGTGATTTCAAAATAAGATAACGCAATTTGCGTAGTTCAAATTGCATATCTTATTTTGAGCTATGGGTGCAGTGTAGATGCACCCTCATGTGCCTGTTTTTCTTGTGTCTCAATGAAATAATTGTTTTCTTTTGATATAAAGAGAAAGCAAAGAGAATATGAAGTACTGTCACTTGTCAATATGGCATAAAATGTGAATTTGTAAAGCAATAAGTAACATACTCTATTTTCTGACCTTGTTCTTGAAATGGGTATATCTATAAAGAAACACTCTGAACTTCAGTTACATCAGGCAATTATCCTAATGTCATTCTGAAAAGCTGATGAGGAACCAAAGGATTGGCAACACAATAGTAACCAGTGTTCATCACATTTTTCTGGTGCTTGTGTATTTAAACATGCATTTGTCACAGTTTTAAGCTAGCTAGGCTCATATCCCCTCCTCCTTCTCCCATCCCATCCCCCAGCCCAGGAAGGGGGCTCCCCTTCAGGTTTCCAGCTCCAGGTTATCACTTCTCCTGGGAGAGACTGGTGATACTCTCCCTCCTGACCAGGGATTTTAAGGCTCCGTGGCTCCGTGCCTGACACTGTGATATCCCCAACAAGCCAGATTGCCTAAAAGGACAGTGCCTGCATTTACTTTCCCTCCTCTGGTTATGAGTAATGTGTTGACCCAACTTAAGTTACCACTCAGTTCCCTTTGAGAGAGCAGTTATTCTTAAGATAAAGGAATTGGAAAAAACACATTTTTAAGGATCCTATACACATGCTTACAGCTTAAGAGATTACCCCCAACTCCAATCTAGAGCTCTGCTAAGCTGCCCTTCAAAACCCACAACTGGATTTTCACCATGGCTTTTAGATCCTGAACAGAGTCTGCACAGGTTATCCATTTCTTTACATAAGGTTTAGGCTTTTGAATTTGTCCTTCTGCTAACGTGTAATTGGCAGACAGTATCTCTACTAAGGATGTTAAAGACTAGTCGACCACCCAGTAAGCAAATGCTTATCGGATAGTCAGTCAACTAGTTGATTTCCCCCTCCCCGTTGCTGCCTCTATCAGATATTCAGCAAAGGAGGAGGGAAGAGGAGGTACTTCAAAGGGCAGTGCCGCACAACTAGCACTTTGGGGCTCAGCTGTGTGGCACTGCCCTTTGAAGTACCCCCTCTTCCCACTGGGGACTCTTGTACATTTCAAAGCTGGCATACCCAGGTGCAGCCCAGAGCCAGCAGGACTTCCCACTGGCCCCGGGCTGCACAGGGTGTTCTGCATTCCTCCTTTGAAATGTACAAGAGCCCCAGTGGGGCTCTCCCTCGACTACTTGTTTAGTAAATTAACTGCTATTTAACATCCTTAGTCTCTACAGTGCATAGCTTCAAAAGTCTGGATTTTAGCATAACCAGAGTTGGGGAAATTACATTACTCTATGCCTAAGAAATCCTCTTAATACTAGGTGTCCAAAAAGTCCATATTTCTGTGGCAGGAAATTGTTGCGCCTGTTACAGTGTAATCTAAAGTAATATTCTGATTTAGAATTCATCTTTTAATATTCATAATTCACTAAAATATGTATTATTACTTTATGTTATGATTGATTACCTGTTGTGTTCCCTCCCTCTGAGGCATCTGGTATTGACCACTGTCAGCAGACAGGATTGTGGGCTAGATAGACCTTTGGTCTGACCCAGTATGGCTGTTCTTATGTTTAGAAATATTAAAAAGACAAGTGTCAGAATATGCTGTTAGATATACAGTGGACTTTTCAACACACTATTCTATGAGTTTTCACGTGACAAAGGAGTTTTTCTGAAGCAACACTGACTCTATCTTGAGACTTATGTTGTAGAGTATGTAAAATTAAAAGTAGGACATGAGTCTTTATGGAATGAATCCTCTTAACCGAGAAATTGTGTCTTACTAAGTCTTGAATAGGTCAATCATGAAACCTTATACATGCAATATATATCATTCTGTTGCTTCCACAAGGGAAGGGTGATTTTACTAGATTGTATTTGAACCTTGCTTTCTTTATTAAGCTTCAACAATAGATTCTATGTCCACTGAATCTTGATACAGATGGGAGTGCATGTGTGGGGACTCAACTAGATGGGTGTTTAAAGTTCATTCAGCTAGGATGAACTTTTAGGGCTAGTCTATGTTACATGAATGCAGCTGCACCACATCTGGTGAAGACATGCTATGCCAAGGGAAGAGCCTCTCCTACTGACATAACATGATGTGAACACCGTTTACATTAATGTAACTTGCATGGTTCACGGAGTTGCTTTTTTATATCCTTGAGCAATGTATGTTCTGTTAACTTAAAAGGTAGTCTATAAAAGCCCATAATAAAATTCATTGTACATATAGGGACTGATATTGATCTCACACCAGTGTAAACAGTAGTGAACTCCTCCTATGGTGGCACAGTCTAGTGTAATACTGTTATGGAGATACATGGAGTTAGTAGACTTGGAATGTGGATTATTTTCAAGGGGAATAATTGTTCCACAATTCTCAGAGGGTTGCCGTACTATTTATTTCTCTGGGTGGGTTTTTATGGTTACATTTCAGGCTGTTGGCAAGTAAGTCGTTCTGTTTTGGGTCAGGGAGGGCTGATTTTTTTTTTTTTTTAAGTAAGATTCAATGAAAGAGCAGCTAGTCTCTGTAAATAGGCACCCAAATATGAATGCTCAGGGCAAACTACAAAAGGGGAGGGAATAGAGTGCAATGGACAAGGATTCTAGGCTACTGTTTGTTTGACCATATGTTTTCCCCACACTGTTGTATTGGAAGAGTGAAGTGAGTCCCTACATTCATCTCAGTAACATTTGTCCATCGATATTTAGTGTGGTAACTTTCCAAAACCATATGGAAATATTCTCGGTATTAGTCTCCATCTTGAGCAAGTATTGGAGAAGGGAGAGCTGGAAGTTTACCTCTCTCATGGAGTACATTTTTCTTAACTCCATTAACGTTGGTGCAGTCTTCTCCTGTCAGGACAGTGTGCCTGTCTGGTACTAGTATTATAGTAAGGGCATAAATTATATAGTCTTCCTAGAAGGAACTGCAATTTCTCAAATCCTAGTTAAAACTAAGGATTCACCAGTAATGAATAAGCAGTTTTTGTATGGAATTTTCAAGATACTTTTCATCACCCTCACTGGTGCTTCCCAGACAAAGACAGAAGTGAAACCCGCGAGTGAAGAGTTATTAATGCAGGCCTGTACGCAGGAGGGGTGTGAAGAGTGCAAACCCATCTTCCCTCCCCCACTGTCCTTCATGGTCCGCCATGGGGCTGATTCTGGCTGGTATGGGACAGGCAGCAGTGACGTGCTGCCAACCTCCCTCCATGCTCTGGCTGGCCAGGGAAAAGCACAGGTAGCAAGCTGCCCCAGCCTCCGTCCCCTGTGCTCTGGCCAACCAAGGGGAAGTCTGGAGCTGATTTTCCCCCGTTTCTCTCCCCGGAGAGAGGCCAGGGGTGAGGCTGGACCGTGGGAGCGGTGCAGCCAGCAGCCCCTCCCATAGCCCGCACCCTCTCCTCCCCCCACAGAAATTCCTGTGTACCAGCCTGTAATGTCCTTACTCTCTTTTAAATAATTAACTTCTATATAGAAAGACTATGCAGATTAGTGTCCATCATACACTCCAGTAGCTTCACTAACTATTATTTAACTCTTCCCCCAAAATCTTGTACACAAGCCTACATATTGTTATACGGGTTGCTTGGAAGCTTTCCCTAATTCAGAGTATCTCTTGACTTCAGAGGTAGGCTAACTTGAAAGAACTATGAACTCCATTTTTCTTTTGAAAATGCCAGTTATATTAGAATCTCTGGTTTGAATGTAATCTTAGTGTATTTTTGAGCATTCTTTGTGTAGCACAAGCTTGAGGAGAGACTGAGGGAGAAGCTGTGACAGAGCAATTAAAAGGATAACTAGGAAACCAGGGCTCCCACAATCAGATGGACTGTAAGGATAATGTGTCTTAGTCCTCCTGAACCCCCAGATGCTGAGGCATTGTTCCAGAATCTAGGTAGTATCTCACTGCCAAGAAGGGTGTCTGGCGCACAGGATCTGCATCTGAAGAGTCTTCCTGAGACCGAAATTTAGGAACAGTGAATAATTGCTACCAGGATTCAAAAAGCTTAACTGCACGTGACAAAGAGCATTTGGAGCCCATCACAAGAGACTGATCTTTATCCAGAGAGTGGTTCTGGTCTAAGTTGTGATAAGTGTGGTGCAAAAATACATTTGGTATTGGCTGGCTGGCTGCTCCTGAATAACTTAGCATTTCCAGTTCAACTGACATACAAGTCCTAGGCTATGTCTAGACTACATTCTATTTTCGAAAGAGGATATGCAAATTCGGTGGGAATTTGCATATCTTTTTCCGAGCTCACTTTTGAAAGTGGATGTTTCGAAAGCGAAAGTAGTCTGGATGCATTTTGGGGGGGGGAGGGAGGAGAACACTTTTTTGAAAAAAGCAATCTTCCTGAAAAATGAGGTTCACACATTTTTTTTTTTTTGAAAAAGAGGGTTTTTCCCCCAAAAAAGCATCCAGACTACTTTCACTTTTGAAAGATCTGCTTTCGACAGTGAGATATGGAAGACAATTCAAAGAAGATATGCAAATTCCCGTGGAATTTGCATATCCTTTCAAAAATAGAATGTAGTTATACATACCCCTAGGGTTTAGACTCCTGAGAGGTGCCATTTCCCCTCTGACCTGCCATGTTGCTTGCTATCTTTCTCTAGAATGCTTAAATTAAACTCCCAAGATTGAGAACTAAGGAGATTTGTCAGGCAACATGTTCTTTGTAGCAGGTATGTCTCTGGAATTCTCTGTTGCCAGGAATACATCTGAGCCTAAGCCTGACCACATTCAGAAGGAATTGTGAAACTTGTCTATGGCTAGAGCACACCTGCCTGCAGCGCACAGGACCAGGGCCACCATGGGTAGGAGCTGTTCTAGCCAGATTGGAGCACCCCTGCTCACAGTGCGCTGCTCTGGCCAGGCTCTGTGTGGGCAAGGGCTGCTCCAGCCACACCCGCCTCTGTTTAAATGGTTAACTGTTTAAATCATTAAATGGGATTTTACATCCCTAGTGTAGATCTTTATCCATCATGCATGGCTTAGTGAAAAATCTCGGCTCAATGTACAGCTGCTGTTTAAAACACATGAAATATGAAGATTTCAGTAGATTTCATAAATATTATAATGACCTTATATAAATCAATGATTTGATTTCATCTGAAGTACTGTGACCAGTTCTGGTCGTCTCATCTCAAAAAACTGGAGCAATGATGCGTGGAAGGGATTTAAATCTGAAGAGAAATTGAGACGACTGGAAATGTTTTGAAGGAGGTGAATAAGAGAACATGATAGAGGTATAGAAAAGGTTAATAGGATGCTTTTCTCATAATTAGCACAGCAGAGGTATCCTGTCATATTTTATCAAAAGTCCCCAGCACAGTCACCGTCAATTGATGCTCCCTGTGATTTTTATACTACTTCCCCCTAAGCCAGGGGTGGACAAGATATCTCCTGGCCAAGCTACCGGATCCAGCCCATGGACCCCTCTGCTGGAACCCTCAGCTGCTGCTGATTTAAGCACAGGGCTGCTCCATGTGTCTCTGTGCTCTGGAGGGAGGGGAAAACTTTGTGCGATATCCCTGCCTCCAGCCCAAGCCTAAGCTCCTATTAGCCAGAAACAACTAACCAATAGAATCTAAGCAATTGGTCTGGGGGTGGGGGAGCACAAGCCCCTCCCCCCCCCCCCATCTGCTCCAGAGCTGAATGGAGGGAGCAGCCTGTAGTTTTAAAAGATCCTGGGCTGCAGCAGTCAGGGAACCTTGCTTGCCTTTGGGGTGCTATAGGGATGCTGGCGGGAGACACTTTGGTAAGTGACTCCCAGCCAGAGCATGCCTCTGGCACCCCTGCCCCTCCCGCACCCATCTTCCCTCCTCTGGGTCACACCTACCTGCTAGGTTGGGCCCTGTACATCCCCTCCAACACCCCATCCCCAAGCCACAATCCTCTCTGGCACCCAGAGCCTACACCTCTGACCCAGGTCAGAACCCCCTCCTTCACCCAAATTCCCTCTCAGACTTCACACCATCTCCTGCACCCCACTTCCTTATCCTGTGCACCCTTCTGCACTATCGTAGACCCTTCAACTCCTCCAAAGAAAAGTGTGATCCTTAACCACTTTCCAAAATCTTGGAATGGCCTTCAACCAAAAATTATTGCCCCACCCCTGCCCTAAGAACATGACTTTTAAAGTGTTAGTTGGTATGCAAGGATGAAAGAGGTCCATGCTCAAGGGGTTAGCAGAACAAGCCAGTCCCACACTCATTTCTGAGCAGTGACTCCTGCCCTTTTGGGTTGGGCCCATCTTCCCACTGTAGGCATTGGGACCTGATGCATGGGGTTTCAGTGCTACTCAGCTTTGGCCTGTTTGCCCTTCTCTTAGGAGTGGGGAGGGAGAGAATTGATGGACACGTGTCTGGGCAAATTTTGAGTGACTGGTTTTGTGACCCTGTATTTCTGATTGGTCTTTGCTTGTGCATGGCTTTGCCAAATCTGCTTCTGATATTTACGTGCATAGTCTACATTTTATATGAAATACACATTTTACACTTCAAGTGTTGACTTTTAATATGTTTATATTAATGTTCCATTTCCGTATGCGTTGTTTGTACAGGAAATTGTTTTGTGCCTGCCTCTGAGATTATTGCTGTAGAAGAAACTGACAAGAAATGTACCAGTGGAAAATGGGAAAAAATGGCAAAGCCGCATGCTTTCACAGGTAGTGAAACAGCTCCTGTTTTTAGAATGCTACAGTAACTATTTAACTGTAATTATCTGTAGATATTTTAAAGAGGATTTGAATCTAGGAGATATACAAAGAGTTTTTATATACAAAGCTATTGTTAAAGATACTTTAAAAATCTTTCTTTCATGTCTCATCTCCTCTTTGATTCCACAATGAAGTCATAACCCTTCTTAATAAGAAACAGATTGACAGAGCCAAGTGGGTATCCAGAAGTCACCTACTACAGGACAGACCCAAGAAAGAAAGCGACTGGGCATTACCTACAGCTTCCAGCACATCATCAAGGATAGGGGAGGGCAAAATACAGCCTGCAGGCTGGATATGGCCCACCCATGATATTTCGGGCCTCCAGTGTCCTGCAGCTTAGTGGGAATCTTGAGCAGGTTCCCTGTCTGCTGTTTCTCTCCCCCCCCACCCCCCACTCCGCTTAGATCGGCTGGCTACTGGCACCAGAATATACATCTCTGCAATGAGACATCTCATGGGGAGGGTTGTCTCTGTGGTCTGCACTTTCCCCCAGCACAATCCTCACAGCTCCCATTGGCCAGAAACTGAATGCTTAGTAATAGACCTGAAAGTTGCCATACACGAGCAAAAAATGTTCAAAACGAGACTGCAGCATGTAACTGCAAAGCTGGAGTTTATATACAAATTTTACTGTGCAAGATGAGGTCTGAATAGAGCCTGGGAATGTCTAGCTCATTACGAAAAGTAATTTTTTTCCCCCCTTTTTGATACTCACCTTATCAGCGGCTGTTGGGAGTGAGCTACATCCACCCTGTTTGAATTGGCCTTCTTAGCATTGGTCGTCCGCATAGTAGTGTAACATTCCAGTCTTTGCGTGCGTGTGTGTATATATCCCTGCCAAACTTAAGTTTCTGTTTCATGCCTCTGATGAAGTGTGCTGCAGCCTGCGAAAGGTTATGCCCAAATAAATTCGTTAGTTTTAAGGTGCTTCAGGATGACTTGTTTTTTCTGAAACAACTTAATTGTGGGGTTAAGAGGCATAGCCATGTTAAGCACCTTTCAGACTTGTAATAAATACAGAATGTATAGATGTTTTTCTTTGTTTTTTTTTATATCTATATATAGTGTATTATGTGAAAAGAGCACAAAAACACCGCTGGCGGTGCAGAGAAGTAACATTTTGGTGCATTGATGAGCAACTATGCAACCAGTGGATACAGGCACTTAAAGAATTACTTGAGTTACAGAGTAAGTTATTTATATTACTGAAATATATAACATTAGTGTCATTTCTAATAATGTGGCTATCTTAAGGCTAGCTTAGACCCACTCAGGGAGGTCATTTGAGAGGCCTGGGGGAGGCATGCTGCATTTGAACTAGCAAATGTCTGATTCTCCTTTGCCACAAGGAGACTTAATAGTCATTAATACCTATGGAAAGTGGATGTCCAACCATAACAGATCAAAATAGTAGGGTTTTTAACGATTTGTCCAAGTGTAAATGACTATGTAAAGCATTGGGGAATGTGGGGCTTTCAGACTTTCCATACTATTGTAACTTTGAATGGACGAGAGGAGATATCTTTTTGCTGAGTGGATAGAAGTTTTTCAAATTTCTCAGTTGTCCGAGATCTAAGGAAACATCTGTTGGAAGGTTGAAACGGCTGGAAGATGGTGCTGTCCCTTCAGTACTAGAGGTCTCATGAAATGGTAACTGCCCATTGGTGATTCCTGACACTCACTTGTGCCATAGGGTACGTCTAGACTACAGGGTTTTGTCGACAGTATCTGTCGACAAAACTTCTGTCGACATAGAGTGTCTAGACACATTCAGTTCTGTCGACAAAGCAAGCTGCTTTGTCGACAAAACCCTGTAGTCTAGACGCAACCCTACAGGCAATAACACCTTCTGTCGACAGAAGGTGTTATGCCTTGTAAAATGAGGTTTAGCAGTGTCGACAAAACTTCTGAGTTCTGTCGAAGTCATGTCGACAGAACTCAGCGGTAGGGTAGACGCAGGTATAGTTTTGTCGACACACCCTTAGTCTCCTTCAAGAGGGACAGAAGGGTTGGAGCAGTGTTCCTTGTAAGCTGAGCACTTGAGCAGCCACTCAGGAGAGATTCAAATGCTACCCAGATGACTAGTGGATCACCTATAGCCAGCAGCATGTGTTTCTATTGCAAGTGCACATCTTCACCCTCCGGACCTGACTGGTCCCAAATGAGGGATTTTCCAGACCAGGGGAGGTCGTTTCAAATATCCAAATAAAATGTTACCTGACTTCCTAGCCCCAACCTAGTGCCTAACATTCTTTGATCCCCACCCCTACATCCCATGCCATTTGACCCATTCACTTTTGACACCTTGCCAACACCTTCCTGCCCTGAGCTCCTCACCTACCCCAACCCAAACTCCTGCAGCCTCACATCCACAAGCCTCTGTGGCTTGCTCAGCACTCCCACCCTCCACCTGACCCCAACACTCTCCATACTGGAGCCCCCTCCCTGAGCCAGCATCCCCTTCTCTCCTTTCTCCTGCACCCAAATTTCCTCCCAGAGCTTGCACCTCTCATCCCTTCTCATACCCAAATCCTTCATTCCCACTCCAGAGCCCACACCTCCTGTTTCAACCCAGTCAGAGTGGCTCTTGTGCAAAATGTTCTGTAATGTTATTTTATCACTATATTTTGTGTACTATATATATATATATATATATCTATCTGCGTAACTTAAATGAATTGCATGCACCTCTTTTCCTGGGGTGGCTGGGACACGCAGCTTTTAAAGAGTGCCCCTGGCATGGCATTTTTTATTTTTATTTATTTATGTATGTATGTATTTTGCTCAAAATCTTCCCCCTCCCCAGAGTACCGGCATCTACATGGATAGATATATAAAAATAAATATATAATATGTGGCTCTTTGCACTCTATCCATTGCTATTTTGGCTCTTCGTCTCTAATGGGTTGGCCACCTCGGTCTATTTAGTTAAACTTGCCTTTTAAAAATAGGGGTAATAATCAATACCTCTATAGCACAGGTGGAGAACCTCAGGTCCAGGGCCTGGATGTGGCCCCTGGTTTGCCTGGTTATGGCCCCCAAGGATCAGCCCTCCCTCCCACCTTGGGGAGTCTATGCTGTCACTTGCCCTCCTTTCCCTGCTGTCCCTCCACAGGCTGGAGCGTACAAGATGTACTACACTGTTTCGCCCCCTTCCCCCTTGGTTCTGGTTCAAGGGGAATGTGGGAAGTGTCTTTCTCTTCTCCGTTAGGGGGGTTTTGTGCGGCCCTTGACTAATTTTTCTGTGAGTCAGTGGCCCCTGACCCAAAAAAGGTTCCCAACTCCTGCTCTTTGAAATAAATTAATCAGTTAAGATCCAGTGTAAGTAAAATATAGTGACCCTAAAGCCCTCTAGCAGTAAAAATCATTCTCATTTAAGATGTCCAGTTGAATAGCCCTCTTGTGATAGGTGGTTTTGGGGTCAAATTGAAGTCCTTTCAACAAGACTTCAGACAGAAATGGTAGATATTCTTAGATTATGTTGAGTTCAGATCTGCAGAGCATGTTGCTATAGATCAGAATACGATTTTTTCAAAATATACTTGCCACTTCTCTATCACATGAAGGATTATTCAGTTGGCTATTACTAATTCTATTCTTGTAATACCTTCCACACAAGGTTATTTCTATATTAATCTCACCCACTGGATGCATACAGTTTCTCTGATTATTGTTTACCAAAAAGAAGGCCATCTTAGCCTGTATCTAGTTATTTGTAGCTCTGATGCAATCGTTGTTTAATTTTAGTGGATGGCAACATGAATGCAGAACTGCCTGACAGTAATATGAACTTCTGCTGCTCTTTCCATGTAAGAAGGAGCTCATTTAATCCTCATACCAAGGAGATGTAATAAAATCTGTTGTCCAAATTGCCTGTATTCAGTAACAAAATATTTTGAGTATGTATTTAAATATAATTTAAATTTGTTTTTCAGTTCTATGAAAACTGTCTTGTTTTTATACTAACAATGTGGGGTGTTCGTTTACTTTCCTCCCCCAGAATCTAGACCAAAACAGCTGCTTGTATACATTAATCCATATGGAGGAAAACGGCAAGGGAAGAGGATCTATGAACAAAAAGTGGCTCCGTTGTTTAGTCTAGCTTCTATCTCAACTGATGTTGTTAGTAAGTAAAGTTAATATTCCACTTCAATCTTGTATTAAATATAAATTTATTTAAAGCAACTCAAGAAAATGCCTTTTACAGCTCAGCTTTCTGCAATAAGTGTATGAAATGGAATACAGGTTGAACTTCTCTAGTGTGGCATTCTCTGGCCTGTCAACATTCGTTGTCAAGCACAATTTTAGTTAGCCAGATGTCCACTTACTATGGATGTGGCTAAGTCTCCTGCCATCCCATAAAGTTTTACAGCCACCAATCCTGGCCCTCAGTGTTCTGTGCTTCTGTTTATCTCTAATTCACCCATAAACATCTAAGAATCCAGTAAGCAGTGGATTTGTTAGTAATGTTGCTAGACAATATTGACCTCCCATGGTTCAGCAAATTCTCTGTTTCGGCACCGGTCAGGTCCTGAGAGGACTGGACTAGAAAGGTTCAACCTGTAGTAACTGCTTTTTAATGTAGCCCTGCAATTACAAATGAGTAGTATAGCAATGCACCATTTATGTACATGAATTTTTCAGTTTCCTTGTAAAATCCATTTATATATATATATATTTATTTTAAAGTAAGCTAAGACATAATTTTGCTTTCTGCTTGTATGGAATGTAGTTGACTATTGGTTTCAGGGTGTTAGACAAGGTTACTGAGGGAATATCTTTTAATAGACCAACTTCTGTTGATGTGAGGTCCAATAAAAGATAGTCTTTCACCAACCTTGTCTCATGTTTTCTATTTGACAGCCACATTCATGTGGTATTTTGTTTTTGGAACTTACGAAACATTACATGATAAGTTTATGAAACTTAGCTTAATAGGAAGGCTTGAATAAATAAGTTTGTTTGTTTTTTGTTTTTCTCCATAGTAACTGAACATGCTAATCATGCTAAGGATAACTTATTTGAAGTTAATGTATACAAGTATGATGGGTAAGTGATTTAATTCACATTACCTTACATGTTTGTTTTTCCAGGAATGTGTAGTTTTAATTTCTGGAGAAGAGAATATTGTAACAAGATAGTTTATGGTAATTTGGAAACTTTGAAATCATTACAATAAACTGTAGTGTAGCAAAAGTAATTGCCTTAATATTGTTATCTTTTGTGACCAACCCTCCCTCAAAAAGTGTAGTACACAGCACTGAAGACACAACACCCTGTCAACAATGAGACAGCGTACACCTATGCTATTAGCGTGCGTCTCTTACCACATGATTCCAAACCTGTACTACTACATAAGCCACCGAGAGAAGGGATAAAAGTTCAATTTATAAAAACAGAAAAAAATAGTAAATACAGCTGTTCAATTCATACTTAGTGGATGCTTTTTGACACCCAAATGACTGCTTTATTGAATAATTTGTGACATATAAGGAGTAAATAATAGACATGATATATATTATGAGAGACATGGAATTAAATACATAACATACAGTAATGCTATTTGCAACTCTCCAAGCCCTAGATTTAAATAAAGATAGACCTGGGGTAAAACTACAATGGAAAAAAGTCAGGGTTACTCTTAAGTCTAAATAGCTAAACAGTTACATGTGTGGGCATACACAACACCAACAGTCAGAGCACCATCTTAACCCTCTGTCTCTCTAACTTCAGAGGCAGTGGACCATGATAGAGACTGACTTTTTTGCTTTCCTTGCCTTGAGCACCATCCCTGTGTAATATGGATGCAACACTAGAAGCCATAAAATCTCAATCAGGTGTAAAGCCGAGAAGGGACAGAAGCTGCAATTCCATTGCCAACTCTCACCATATGTGGTATTTTATTTAAAGCATCAAAGCTTTCCCTTTAAATAAAAGTGTGTTATTTTTGATCCTCATGGTTGTGGCACAAAGCTTGAAAATATGATCTGAGTTAACCTCAAAGGTCCCAAAACTGGACATTAAACAGAAAGCTGCCCAAAGCTATTATTTTAAAATCTCATAATTTTAAGCTACAGGCAGTCCCCGGGTTACATGGATCCGACTTACATCGGATCCCTACTTACAAACGGGGTGAGGCAACCCCGCACTAGCTGCTTCCCCCCAGTAGACCAGGGAGACGCAAAGCTAGCGTCCCCCTCCCCCAGCAGACCAGGGAGATGCGGAGCGGCTTTTCTCAGCAGACACCTCAGCTTGAGAATAAAGGACTGAGGGAAGTGAGGTGTGGGAGAATAAAACTGAGCTCTGGAGAAATGTTGGCTAGAGTTTCCCCTACAATATGTACTAGTTCCGACTTACATACAAATTCAACTTAAGAACAAACCTACAGTCCCTATCTTGTACGTAACCCGAGGACTGCCTGTATATCCCCAGAGAAAATAACTCCCAATATTTGTTCAAATACTTACTTTAAAATGAGTCAGGTGTCCTTTTATATACAGTCATCTTCTTATTCCTGAATATCTCCATTTTATCTCTCTAACATTAGATTTTAATTGGAACTCCTTTCATACGGCTAAGAGAAAAGTCCAAGCTATCTAAACAAAACAAGACTAAAAAAGAGGCAAAAATAGTTCAGTGTCTTAAAGTAATTCAGTAAAAAATTCAGTTACAGTGAGGGTCTGATCTTTAGAAGAAAGTGTTACTAAGCTGATACTTTCTGTTTTTTTCTGCATACGTGATTGCCACATATCCAGTTATAAAAAATCTTTTCAAATCAATTTGTCTGAGATCAATTCATGTGATGCTTCAGCTTAAAAGTTGGGAATGGTACCAAATAACCAGGCCTGGGATGCAGATTCATAAGCATAATTAAAACAAGGAATAGCTCTAGAGTAGTGCTTCTCAAAGTGGTCCGCAAAACCACTTTGAGAACCATGTTAACTGACCATGCCAGTTTGTTTACTTACCAGCATTGTGGCCATGCAGTTCTCACAGCTCCCATTGGCTCCAGTTCATCGTTTGCAGCTAAGGGGAGCCACGGATGGCAGCATGGACTGAGCTGCTGCTCCCTTTAGTTTCGTGGAGCACTTTGAGAAGCACTACTCTAGAGATACAGAATCTCTTCACCGAAGCACAATTTTTTTGCATATTGACATTTTGATATTCACTTCCGGTTTTGAGTCAAAGCAATATACTCTGAATTTCTTGATCTCTATTACATTGGCCATTATCCTCAGAAGGGATAGGCATCTGTTTCATCCTCGTAATATTGAATCTGTACTTGCTGTTAGTTGAGAGCAAAATGATAATATCCTTATCAATTGTACATTTAATTCCAAACTACTTCCTTGCCTTCACAGTACCATAAATCCAATCTAGAATTGGGGAAGAAATTTGTAAAGGATGTAAACATGTATAGTACATACTTAAGGAGGTGAAAAAATGAGGTATAATGTACAACTGAGCAACTGGCCCTCTTTTTTACTTTTAAAACCAGGTATTTGGCATGTAGAACAAATATTGAACTTATATTTATAGCTTAGTGATTCCAGTACTGGACCAAATAGAGGTTCTCTAAAAGAATAAATGTCACCTAGGTAGGATATCCACAAGGTTTCCCCTTAACTGCTTATTTTTCTATTCTATGCCAAGAGTTTGATTCGTTTGACAACTGAACTGCTTTGTTGTCAGAATTGAAATATTTAAATGAACAAGTAACATGAAAAAGTGAATCAGTATAATAGTCTACATGAGTTGAATGATGATGAGGACAAATTCTGTTCTGATCTGAACTGTGGAGTGCCTATTTCCTGTACTAGTCTGTTTCAGACAGAGGGTGTAGAATATGCAATAAAGTATTCCTCATGAGGAATGAATACTAAAGAGAAACAGGTCCTGCAAGTTAGTTACATGGTGAACAAACTAGAGAGTAATTGTACTAATCCACTTGTTTTAATATGTTACTTTCCAATGCTTGTATGTGTAGCTTGGGGACTTTTTACACAATTTTCTGAAGACTAGACTGGGCTCATTTTCATAATGCATCCCACTGGAAGTTTTTTTTAATTATAACTCGTCTTGGGCCCTATTAAGATTTTTTTTTTTAAGAGATTGAATTTTGTTAACACTTATGCACAGACCAGGTATTATTTACAATGAAGTAATACTTTGTTTCTGATGTTACTTTTGGCTACAGTTTTGGCTTCTGTCCATTCTGAGCTTCAACTACGGTTGCTTCTCCAGTTAAACTGGATTAAATTTGGAAAACAAACTCATTTATGAAGATAGTTAAAATGACTTGTCTGGTTGTAGAATTGTAATCTTGGTGTATCCAACTCTTTAATGCTTTTGCATAACAAGGCAATTTAAGGTGTCAGGATTTAGCACAGGGGTGGCAAGAGCCTCTGCGGGCCAGATCTAGCCTGCCAAGTGGGTTGATCCAGTCTGTGGCCTTTTGAGACCTGGAGACAGTGGAGCACACACAGTATTCTCCCCCTGCCAGGGGTACACGGTGTTTAGAGTGATCTTCCAGCTATTATGAACAGCTAATGGTTCACTCTAGGTGCCACTCGCTCCTTGCAGGGTGGGAGTAGGGACGAGAGACTTCATGCACTCACTCCCACACCTCCAGGCCAATCAGGCTGAGGGAGGGGGAATGCACGAAGTCTTGAGGCACAGCATCTGTCTGTGGAGAGTTTGGACCCCCCATAGACAGGAACTGCATTGTAGGGCGGCAGGCACCCAGTCTGTGAGGAAAGCAAGTCTTTAAACTGGATCCCCTTGTGGACCAGCTCCCACCTGCCACCCTATGCTGCTTCCTCTGATACAGAGGCATCAGCGCAGAGTGACTGAGGGCTTCCTGGCAGTGTGGTTGGAGCGCACTGACTGCTGGCCCCTCCCCCTGGGACTATCGAATAGTCATGTAATGGCTAAAATGTTATGCATTTACATGACTATTCAATTACACATTATCTAACATCCCTAATTAGGAAGCATAAGTTACTTTAGATAGATAGTATATATGCCTATGTACTTTTGAGACTTGAGACTCCAGTAGCATTCCATTTTATAAACATACTAGAAGACTTACTCAGCTTTGCTCGGGTCCTTCAAGGCAGGGTGCTGGGTGTGGAGGGTGGGGGGGAGAATCAGGGCTGGAGGTGAGGGGGGGGGAATCGGGGTTGGGGCTCAGGGTGGGAGGGTACAGGTGTTGAGATGAGGAGGGGCTCAGTGTAGGGGTGGGAGGGTGCACGAGTTCAGGGTAGGGGCTTAGGGATTATGGGGGCAATTGGAGGGACCTAGAGGCAGGCTGGGGCAGCTGTGCCCTGCCCGTTGGCTCCTCCTGTGTGGTGGAGATAGGGGGAGGGTGCAACTGCAGGGACTGTGCTGCCCATCCCAGGAGTGGCTACTCCCTGGGGAGGTTGCTGGCCAGCGGGGCTGCCTCTTCGCAGGTCTGGCACTGGAGCTGGTGACCACAGGGGAAGGGTTTCACCTGAAGCTTTGGGGAAGGAAGGCCACTTATCCAGCTCATGGCCTGCAACATGCAGAGTTCCACCCCCATGTGGCCGCTCTTACTGGTGCTGCGACCCCGCTGTGGTCATGGTGGAGCCTAAATGTCCCTGCTGTCAGACAACTCCCATCTGTATTATATAAAACAATCTGATTCCAGGCACATCCCATTGACCTTGCACAATGGATCCCTTGCCTTATTTTAAGTTATGATAAAAGGAAGCTGCACACCAAATTTGATGGTCCTAGCTCTTATTGGTCTGGAGGAGTTCTTGAACAAACGGACAGACACACATTTCTAATATATGTAGTAGATACTATAAGGTTTTTAAATGTATAACATTTAGTTAAGGATTCAAAGTATGTCTTTTATAGTAATTGTGTGTGGCATAGCACATTAAATAAAGTTGATGAAATAATATAAAACCTAGATAATATGTAATACAATTCTATTTAAAAGAGATACAACTATAATCTATTTGAATTTACAAATTATTTATAAATATATCAGCTAAAAGAGGGGAGGAATTTTTACTTTGTCTTGTATTTGAGGGCTCTTTGTGTACAGTCTGTTTCATTGTTTTACTTGTATAGTTAGTTTTCACTAATGTTTGTGTCTGTGTTCACACAGCAGTGGGGGGAGGGAGCACATTTAAAAATAGAAAAAATTGTTATAAAGTTACATAATTTGGCTGAGGGACATGCTAGTGGCTCCCACGTCTAACTTGGGTTTTTTTGAATTTTTTGTTTGTATTTTTAATAGAATGTTTTAAGATAACTGTGCCCCTTTTTTATATATCATAAAGGTAAATAGGAAGAACAAAGTGATAACTCTTTTTATAACTGGTGTCTGCTCTAATCGGAACATCTGAATGTGTTTATTGACTGTTAGCATGTGTTCTAACTTGTGTTTTCTGGCAGTATTGTTTGTGTTGGTGGGGACGGAATGTTCAGTGAAGTGATGCATGGTCTAATTGGAAGAATACAGAAGGATTCTGGCATAGATCAGAATAATCCCAAAGCACCATTAGTCCAGAACAATATAAGGATTGGCATTATCCCTGCTGGTAAGAATGAAAAAGGGTTATCTTTCAGTTTACTTAATTTATTGATTAAACAACTTTTTGTGGTTAGGCCTACCTGTAGAATTCAATATGAATAGTAATACTCCATAAAGATATTGGTGGGCCAGTATAGATAGTGATGGCTGCAATGCCTTTTTTGTGGAAGAGGGAATTTGCAAGAGGGAAGGAAGCAAAAATTAAAGTATATAACACAATTATTGTAGTACCTAAGAACTGCTTTCTTATATTTAGTATTCTGGGTCTTACATATACTAGTATAAATGTTAATGAAAAAGAAAGGTAAGGAAAAAATCAAACTAACAACCACTTAACTGAAAACATTGTTTTATTAAACCTACTGAATAGAGGCTAAACATCTTGTACAGTAAAAGCACCCCAATATTCTGTATTCAGGTGTTGAAATCCCTTTTGTGATATAAACACAACCTCACCTCCTCTCTGTGCTTCTGCCACAAGAAGCATAGAACCATTGGAAAGCCAGGCTACAGTTTCCAGAGACAGGTGTATCTTTTATGTTCTTCTTGACGTCCTGTAGTCATAAGGCCTGAAGAAGCCCTGCTGCTAGTTTTCTTCCATATCTCAGGGCCTGCCTACATTAGGAGATATGTTAGCGTTATTTTGAAGTAATAGCTCATAAAATAACTATTTTGTGATAATGTGTCCACACTACAAGGTAGCCTCAAAATTAGTCCAAGGCAGGCTGCCTTAATGTGGACATGTTACCTCAACTTAAAGTCCCAGGAAGCACTGGGGAGAAATTACGTGGAATGATTTGGGGAGTGGTAACTTCAAAATAGCAACAGTGGAGCATCCACACTACCTCTATTTTGAAATAAGCATTACTCCTCTTGGAAAGTAGGAGTTGTTGTTTCAAAATAACCAGCCTTTTCTTTTTAAATAAGAAAAGTGTGTACACTCCATGAGTTATTTCAAAATAACTCCCTAGTGTAGACCAGGGCCTAATGAAGTGCTTGTCCATTCTAATTCACTAAGATTGTGAATTTGTTTAATCTGGAGAAGGGAAGACTGAGAGGGAACATAACAATTTTCAAATACCTAAAAGGTTGTTAATTGGAAGAAAGAGAAAAATTTATTCTCCTTAACCTCTGAGGATACGACATGAAGCAATGGGCTTAAATTGCAAAGGAGGTTGTGGAATCTCCATCATTGGAGATTTTTAACAGCAGGTTAGACAAACACCTGTCATGGATGATCTAGATGGTGTTTGGTCCTGCCATGTGTGCAGGGGACTGGACTTGATGACCTTTAGAGGTTCTTTCCAGTTCTATGATAGCCAGCCACCTTTTTCAGTTTAATTCTCATTACTACTGATGAGAAGCATTGTTCAAAGCTCTTTCTTCCAAGTGAAATCTGCTGGCAATGTAGATTTAACTACAAAAACTAAACATTTTTGACATTTGAAAAGTAATGACCCATATAACCAAAAAAGGAGATTCCTAAGGCTCTATGCAAAATGTAGTCTGGGCTAGAGGGAGCTTTCCCTCTTCCAGAACTGGAGTTCATATTAATAATACCCAGGGGTGTTTCTAGAACTGCAGATCAGTGTGGACATACAATTCAGGTAAGGCACAAAATTATTCTTTGACAGTCACATGACTGCCTTTGAGTAAATGACTAAAAGTTGAAACTAGAGTGTAGTAAGAAACAAAACACTGAGTATATTGATGGTAAAATACAGAAAAATTCTGGATTTCAGTGTTTTGATATTTACGTTCTGTTAAACTTACCCAACTCTCACTCCTGTTCATTTAGTCTTATAGTCCAGTGAGGTACCGTATATCAGATGTGCTTTCTAGAAATCACTCTGTAGAGATTTGCATGTGCTCCTCCTAATAATATTAATGAAGACACACACTCAAATCCATTTTCAACTTAATTGTACACCTCAAACAAAATCTGAATTGCTCTCACTCCTTACTCTTTGCTCAAGTACAAGTTCCATTGACTTCAGTCAAGGTGTGTGTGTGTGTGTGTGTGTGTGTGTTGTTTGTTTTTTTTTTTGTCTTGTCTGAGTAAAGTGTTCAGGGTTTGACAGGTTTATTTGAAAACATTTATCTATTTATGGTGTTGATGGCCTAAAGAAGATGCAGTTAAAAAGCATAGCTCTCATAGTTAGGTTACGGCACCCTTAAACTTTAGGGATAGGAACAAATTAAAGTGGAGTTGAAATGTTTTTGGTTTTGAAGTACAGTATATGAGTTTGTCACCGTCTGACATTTGTTTAATGTACACACTTGCGATTATGTTTTTTTTTTTTAAACAATCTTCACTGATGTTAAAGTATTAAACTTCAGGTTTCTTTCTTGTGTGATCCTTTATAGTCTGTTTGCTACAAATTTGAGTTGTTTCTTTTTGCATTCATTTCGTCCACTGTTACAGCCATTTTTATATGTGAATTTATATTGTATTGTCCTGTAATTTCCAAAGTTTTGTATTACACATTCTACCAATACAGTCATATTTTTACTTTTAGCTCTGAAATAGCAATTTTGAAAAAATATATTTAATGAACATGTTTAAGGAAGCTAACCTCTAAATTTCAGAGAGTTAGTATGTTTCAGCAAAAACAGTGAGGAGTCCTGTGGCACTTTGAAGGCTAACATATCGTGCATATGACAAAGTGGATTCCAGCCCATGAAAGTGTATGTTTAAATAAATTTTAGTCTTTAACGTGCTACAACCTCTACATTATTTGTTGCATATTCTTTTAGGGAACAAACTTAAAAATATAAATCCTTATGCATAATAATTGATTACGCATTTATGGTTTTTTGGTTTAGCTTTTACTGGTTTAGCTTTTACTGTTGAAAATTAGGAGGAAGGGCAGGGAGTCTTAATGTTTTATTTTCAATTTCTTATCTTTGTTTAAAGAGATGCTTATGTATAATGTATACTTCAGTAATTCATATTTCTGTGCATTATGCAAGTCTTAATGCTCAATTTCAGGTCTCCTAGCTCATAAGATGTCCATGTGTGAAATGGTCAGTGACATGTTTGAGAGAAATTTGCAGGGTTTCTCTTCCAAACCCTTGTGAACTCACTCAGTGGAGTCCTGGTGTTAATCTGAGTGCAGTGTATATTAGATGAGAGTTTCTGATGAGACAAAATTATGGCTACAAAAATATTATATGTTGTCATTCTGGAATTGGAAATCTATTTCTGTAATATTTAATTTAGTGTGCATGTAGCTATTCATTTTTCCTTGTTCAGATTAGACACACGTATTGAATTTTTATAGCAAACCGTTCTGATTTAGAAGGGTGTTTTGGAGACAAGGGAGGTGACATTTAAAATCTTAAGTGGCTAGCAAAGGCATATTGTCTAGCATCTGTTACATTTATCCAAAAATCTTTATTCAAGTTCTATATGGTAGAACATTTGTTCCATACTGTGGTTCTGGGGAGTCGAGTCACAGTTCCAAGACTATTGAGGAATGGGAGAAAATGCATCAAAATTCTAAAAAAACAGCTCTTGGCAGTGTCAAGCAGCAAGGCAGTGCCATTGACTCCTGGAAGAATAGAGTTCTGTCTGCAGCAGTATGCCTTCTGTGGCCTGCAGCATGTCAGACTCCCCATGGAGGTTGCAGGATCTTAGTGGTGAGATGGGCCGTGGGAAGAGGATCTCCCACTCCCCATCAGTGAATGGTGTAGCGGGCCATATAATCTAGTATGTTAGAAGTGACCCGCAGGCCACTTGTTGTCCATTTCTTTATTTTTGAATTCATTGGTTGCGTGGGACCCCCTGCAATGGAGGCCCTGTCTCTGTGCAAGTATGCTGAGTACATATTGATTATTAATATGAACCTCATCATCCACCGCCTTTCGAAGTAGACTGATAAAATGGAACATTCATTTGTGAAAAGTCAGCCTGAATGCAAAGTACAGGAAGTTCATGTTAAGAGCTGAGCCCAAAGGGAACTATAAAATGAAAAGGTTCAGTAACTGTTAGTAGATTAGCTGGTTTATAGTGTATTCTGTGTTGTTTCACTTGTGCTGTGGGACAAAAGGGAAACTTTACAGTACAATCTGTCATGCTATGCATGCTTTCCAATTAATAATAAAGAAAATGTTCAATTGAAGTTTTGAAGGTAATTCAGGATATACCCAAGAATTGAAAAAAACCATTTTAAGAGCACATAAAAGTAGGATGATGCATTGTAGCAGAAGCCATTGTTCTAGTTGACGTTTTTGTTCCTATTTTAACTCTGTGTGTTGGAAAGTAAGACTATGTCTATGCTATGTGAAATATGGACGCTGCCGCAGTCAATTTTTCCAGGGTTCGAATTAATTTGATCTTTACTAGACCCGTTAATTTGAACTGAAGGTTGCCCTTGTTGGCACCTGCACTCCTGCTCTTCATGAAGAGTGTAAGAGATGTTGATGGCAGTATTTGCTCCCATTGACCTTCCCCTGTGTGGATGGCCCAGATACACGATTAAGATCCGTTGACTCCAGCTGCATAATTAACATAGCTGGAGTTGTGTATCTTAACTCAACTTTCCCCTTTAGTGTAGACCAGTCCTAAGTGTTCATACTACTTACAAACCTTTCCTTTTCCCTTCCTTCCTTCACACAGCTTTTATTTAAAACAGTGTTTCTTAAACTTTTTAAGATCGAGGAACTCCAAACAATAATTTTTTTTAATGGGGAACACAAAGAATGTTTTTGTTGGAGTCGGAGGGGGGGGGGGAGGGAAAGGAGGCTTGCCCCGTTAAGGGTGGCCATTCCCAAGGGAAAAGTTGTTGAGCAAAACAACCAAAAAAGGACAGGGAAAAGAAGTTAAGCAAAAAACTGAACAGTTTTCCCTTTTATCAGGAGAGCAGGAATTGCCCTTTTAAGGGTGGCCATTTTGAACACTGTTCTTAGCAGCATACCTTCAACTGCCTTGTGGCACACCGGTGTGCCACGGAACACACTTTCAGAAACACTGATTTAAAATGTCCCCCACTTAAGCATATGCTTTTAAAAAACTTTCTTTTTCACATCAAATTGAAGCTTCTTGCTTTCAAAAGTCCTCCTAACTTTATTTACCCATCTTTGCCCGTCTTTTTTTTCTCCCTTGTGACCGCTCTTTTTTTTTTTTCCCCAATCTCTACAGGCATGTCCCTAGGTATGCCTAGAAAACTGAAGAAAGTGCTGTGATAGCAGGATACCCTTACTGAGGAAGTAAGAAAAATGTAATAGAAGTAGGGTAAAATGTTCGAGAAAATTGGGGATAATATAAGAGAATCAATGAAGTAAGGAAGAAAAATCTGAGAAGCCTGTCCTATGGTGAGGGGCTGGGAGATGGGAAGATGTAGACTCTTAGTATGAAGCTCAGCTAAGGTAGAAGTATGTTTCTGTGGGTCATATTTCCTGCTTTTAATCTCAATATTTAAAACAGAATAAGAGGCCTGTTTTGAGGTGGTAGTTGTGCCTTTGATCTTAGTACTATTAGAGTCACTCCTCTATATTAGACTGGCTTCTGAGACTGTTTCTCTATTACTTTGATGGCTTCCTCTCTTATGCTACACCAGTTTCCTTGCACACTTCTCACTGCTTCCTATTAAATTTTCCTTATGGACTTTCTCCTTCAAGATACTCTGCTTCTGTCACTGTGCCGTCTTCCATTGAATTGTTTCTTACAAACCTGGGAACCTTTATGGTTCAGAATACCTTCCTTCCTTCGGTTGGGTATACCCCCAAATATTGTTTAGACAGCAATAGAAATTTAATCTTTTTCTATGTATAACCTGTTAAATTCAGAAGTAATCTCTGATGTGTATGCAAAAACCAATCACAACAATCCAGCTAGCATTCAGAATAGCAGACACTTCATCAGGCTTAATTCATGCCTGGAAATTCAAAAATTATTTGTATATGCCTTATCTGTGAACTTAATGCATGGACATAGGCATGATAATACCATCACATATACTCACCCACCTGGGCTTCTCAAGCACTTTGTTTCTATGTTCACTAGCAGAAACCAAAGCTGCTGTTCAAAATGTTTAGTGCTACACTGTGAGCTATGATGTTTATATATAGTGAACAATGCATCTAGTGGCAATTTACCTATATGACTGATCAGGTGGTCATTAGTATATTTCTTTGACATGTCCCCTGTTGGCCATAGCACCAGTCCTTTTGTATTCATTAATTGCATACTGAAATTAAATAAACCTGTGCATTTACTGGCATGAATGAAACCTGTTGACCAGATTGCTACCCATGATGCTGAATGTACATATTGTCGTATAGCTCTGCCCTCGTGAATCAATCAGTTGATTTGTACCTCTGTGCTGTAGTCTACTTCACTGTTTTAGGATTGTTTCAGCACTAGTAACAATATGACAAAAGACTTCTATATTGCAAATCGAGTAACAAATGATTTAGCCTGTCAAATTTCTCTTGAAACACTGGATTGTTTCTGCCAATGTCATCAAATGGATTCTAAGAAATCAAACATAGCCCTACTTTGGTTTCATACTGGCTAAATCTACAGTACAAGTTTTCTTGGTATGGGCATAAGGATCTTGCGGAAAAAGGGGAGGGTTGCGCATAAAGAAAACGTTCACACTGCTTGTTTTTGCGCAAAAACGGATTGGCAGAAAATATGCAAATGAGATTGCGTTAGTGTATTTTTTGCCGAAAAAACTCATAGTGTAGACGTAGCCATTATGTTCATAGAGTTGTAGTAGGAGTTCTTCTATGCCAACAGAGGACAGTTTCCAGGGAGTGCATCCACTCTCACTTGTCAACTCACTAGATTAAAGAGTAATTTAAAAACTGAGGTGCTTCGTGCACCCTCCTGCCCCCAGGCTAATCAGAGTCTGGGGGCAGAGGAGCATGTGAAGTTTCCTTTGCTCTGTCCCCACCCTGCAAGCAGCGCATGGCGCTTAAAAGCGCCCCACACTTCTGGCAGGGTGGAAGGAGGCTTCATGAGCAACTCTGCCCCCAGGCCCTGATTGCCCTGGGGATAGGGAAGCACACGAAGCCTCCTCCCACCCTGCCAGGAGCACATGGTGCTTTTAAATGTCGTGCAGGGTGGGGATAGAGTGGAGGAAACCTATTGGCCTGGGGGCAGGGGAGCATGGGAAGTCTCCTCCAGGGGCATGGGCACCTAGAGGTAAGGGGGGCAGGCAAATGCGCTTCCCCACCCCCAGATCATGATTGGTCTGGGGATGGGGAACCTGGAAGTATCCCGCTCCCCTCCCCTTCCCTTCCAGTGCGGCCCGGGGCCACTTCAGAAATGTTTGAAGTGGCCCCAGAAAAAAAATGATTGCCTACCCCTGGTTTAGCTGCTTACTTTAGCTGTCATATTGTTTAATGCAGTATTATCCTGTGGCTTATCTCCACCTTAGACTTGTAATTCTTTCTCCTTGGATGTACATTATGAACTTCATCCACACCCTATGTCTATTTAGTGAATGTCATGACCACGTCTTCAATATACCCAATGCAAAGGGAACATTATGTTGACTGTAAACTATTACACATTATCTTGAAAAAATGTGCAAAACATTTACATGGAATCAAGGCCAAGGGGAAGGTATGTAGCGGAAATGAATTTACTACTTCAACAGAAGTTGCCAATAATTAACACAAACCTCTTGTACCAAGTTATTTCCTAATCCTGTAGTCTTTCTGCAGCCAGAACGTCCATTGACTTTATGTACTCTATAGCTCTCGTGACTTCAAACTTGATCTTCAACCATATGCAGTATGCTCCCAGTTATCTGAAACCTCCACATTATCCCACTCTTTCTTGACCCATGTGCCTTTCATGCTCGGGGCGAAGGAAGGGACTCAGCCAAAATACCTCATAGTCTAACACGGCAGAGGTCTCTAGCCAAGACTTCAAGGTGGAAGATGGGGACTTTCCTTCCTGCTGTTCTGTGGCTTGGACAGCAGTGCAGGGAGCTCTCTCCAATTCCTCTTTCATGGGAGTGGGGCTATAGAGGACTTTTGGTGCTACCTGAAGTCCACCCAATCCAGCAGGTGCTGGGGAAGCAAAGCTGTGGTGCCGGGGACAGGAGGTATCTCTTCTCCCACACCTGGAACCAGCAGGGAGCAGTGTAGCAAGCCTCCTGCAGCCCTTCTGTAATAGGAATGAGATAATCTGAGCTCCAAATAAAATTCTTGCACCACATGCTATTTTGATAAACAGTACCACTTGAGACTTGGATTCAAACCCATGCACCTGCAAAATTGCTGTGGAACATCTTTTCATAGTGGTGCCCAGTTGTAGTACCATGGTCCAGTCATAACCACAAGTAACGTTTTGAGGCTAAGAACATGCAGTGATACAGTCAATCCTCTGTTAAGTCAGTTTGCATATGTTGTGAGCAAATGACTCAGTATACCATGTGCAGCTATTTTACTTTTAAATGTTGTTGCTCAGCCCTCTCATTCTATGACCTCCCTGTGTGATACACAAGTGGTTTTGAATAGCATTTTTTTTAACAATCATTATCTACCATAAGGAGCACTTGACTTGGGGTTGATTTCATTTCGTGCCAGCCTGGCCCCACACATACCAAGCTACATTCAGTAACCTTGTATCAAGATTGGAGTTGTATGGGACCCTGTCTATTCAAGTGAAACAAACCTAGAAAACTATTCCTTCCTTCCCGCCAGAGAGAAAAATGCAGCCCTTAACAAAGAAAGCACTGTAAGGCTACATCCACGTTAGAAGCTAGGCCTGTGATTTTTATCTTGAATGCACCTACCTGCACTAGTTCCCTGAGAGAGGGCCAATGGAAATAACAGCTGTGGTAGCACAGGCATTGGTAGCTCAGCTTAGTGGTGCCCAGGAACAAGCCCACTGGAAGCCTGGGGATGTATGTACTCAGTATAGCTAAGCCATGCTATGGCTTCCTACTATAGCTACACTGCTCTAGCTATACTGGCTCTCATGAAGCTATAGTTCAAGCATGTTTATGAAAGGTAGGTGTCAATGTTAGTTCATAGTATAGACGTAGCCTAACTTTTTATTACAGGAGTCCAGTTACTCTCAGCTGGATAAAGGAGGGATGTAAATGAGTAGTCGACTAACCAATAGCCTAGGCTTATCGGTTCTCAACTACTTACATTCTCCCCTCCCCCCCCATATCAGAGGCAGCAAGGATGGGATGGGAGAAGCAGGAGCTGGTGTTGGGGTGAGCTAGCTTAAAAGCCAGTACTCCCTTTCCCCCCCCCCAGCACCCTCTCTGTGGTGTCGCCTGCTCCCCACCCCATGCTACTACCATTGTCTCTATCGGAGGTAGTAGCCTGCGGGGGAGGGGGGATGCGGGGAGAGGGTCGGGGAGGCTGCTGTGGAGCAGCCTCTACCTGCGGCAGGCCCGGGTTCACCATAGGCAAAGGCTACTCCATATCCCATGGAGCAGCCCCTGTCTGCAGCGGCTGGAACTGGTCACAATCAGAGGCTGCTCTAGCAGCAGCCCCTTTCTGTGGAGGGGCTCCATTTCCCCACTGGGACCCCCCGCAGACAGGGATGTTGGACTCTGCGTGAGCAAGCCCAATTCAGTCCCAGCTTGCACTGGGTCTGGGACCTACCCCCGCTGTGTCTCTGCTGTTTAAATGTAGTAGGAGCCAGGCTTCCTGCCCACCTGTGTCTTACTACATTTAAACTGCAGAGATGCAGCAGGGGTAGCTCCTGGACCCAGTGTGAGCCAGGATGGAGCGCTTCCTCCCTTTATTGACTAATTGTGTAGTCCATAGAAATTCTATCAACTACCTGGCTAATTACTGGCTTCCTAACATCCCTAGGATAAAGGGCTTCACTTCACACTCTCAAAGGGCTAAACACATATAGCAAGTCCAGCAACCATTCTTAACACTACAGGTTTTCCTTCACTGTGTTTTGGGCACTGCCCTCTAAATACGCAAAGATTCTTTCTGGGTCTAATTTTGATGTTTTCAGTCAGTAAGACCATCTTGATAGCCTTAAGGTATGGTTGAGTACAGAGAGTAGAAGGGGCATGAGTTGAAATAAGGAATTGGGGAACAATACACATGCCCAGGTTTGTGGTTGAAACATCTCTCATCAGCTTCTGAGTCCCATTACAATCATAGATTCTCGCCTGTCCAGCTGCTGCCAGTACTGTTTTGGAAATGAAGAGGTTTTGAACTTATCCGGAGCCGACCTTATTTCATACTGATGAAAGGAAATGCTCCTAGATAATGAAAAACTTAAGCAACAACAAATAGTCTAGTAGCACCTTAAATACGAATAAAACATGTAGATGGTATCATGAGCTTTTGTGGGCACAACCCATTTCTTCATATTGGAAATCCAGGAGTATTGGAAATCCAGATCTAAGAATAAATAAGGAAAACTGAGAGGGGAGGACAAAAGAAGGGGAGGGAAAAAAAGAGACTGTGGGTAGACAGTGGTTCAAATAGTTACAAGAGACTGATAAGAATAATTAGCACCTCCACTGATTGGTTAAGTCATTAGAATGTGACAGGTAGTGTGTGAGGCAGCCGATGTCCCTGTTCATACTATTTGCATAAGAATTAAACTTAAGTTAAGTTCCAATCCTTCCCTGTGTATTTGGCTTGTGGAATTGACCCTGAAACAAAATGGAGACTGGAGATCCATTAATGAGTGTCCAGGCAGATAATGAGTTCATTCACAGAAAAAGAAAATAAAATTTTATTAAAAGTTACAAACACTCATGATTTATGTCATGTTCTAATCTTTCACACAAGTTACAGAACGGAACTTTCCCTATTATCTTCTTATTCCATAATAGTTGCCATATGGTTTCTTGCAACTTCTTGTGGAACTAGCTACTATCAGACCCAAATTCAAAGGATGATTAGTAAGATAGGGCATGGAAATTCCTGTATTCTGAAGGCTAATTATACCAGTTGAGGTGCCTAGAATGAGTCCAAACTGAAAGCCTGCTTGAAAGCTAAATTCAGAACAGATTGTCAGAACACAGGGCAGATAACCCCCATACTGGTGATTACAGGTTGGACTTCCCAAAATCGGGATTCCCTCATCCAGCAACATTTGTGGTCCGGCAGGAGCATGGGTGTTCCTGGACCAGGGAGTCACCAATACCAAGAGGGCTGGTGGTTTGGATCCCTTTAGGGCTGGTGGCTTGGAGCCCTCTGGGGCTGGGCCCAGAGCCCTGGTAGCACAGCAGGGGTTGCAGTAGCCCCAGTAGCAGGGCAGGAGATGTGGCACTTGCAGAGCTGTGGTAGCGGGGCCAGGGCTGGACACATGGCAGCTGTAGCAGCTTTGATGGCAGAGCCAGGGCCAAAGATGCAGCAGCCCAGTGGGGTAGAGTGACGGCTCGGGCTGATAGCAGGGAGTGAAGGTACTCTGGGGAGCTAGTATCGGGGACCTCCTCTGGTCCGGCAAATTCCCTCCTTTGGGACTGGTCAGGTCCTGAGGGTGCTGGAGAGAGAGGTCCAACCTGTATTCTATCATTGATTACTAGGTTGGTAAATCTAGAGTAATCCTAAACTATTACACTTGTTTTACCATGGAATACAGACTCCTGTTTATCTCATACAAGCTGCAGTTTAGGATGCAAGGCTATTAAAAACAAAAACACTTTCTCACGTTAGGTTCTTCCAGTTCCAAAGGACCATTCAGTCATCCCAGGTCACTGGATTCTTCAGTATTTTACCCAGAACAAGAGGGTTAGCCAATCCATAGTAAACTAACTAAAGATTTATTAATTTACAAAAGAAATTCTTTAATAAATTAAAGAAAATAATACACAGGTGAATTAGAGGTTATCGTCCAAATGACAGCATATAGGTGTCCTTAGGGCTTTGCCAGAATGAATTCCAGTGATCTGTCCTTAGGTCTCCCCCACCACTGCCTGAATTCAAGAATTCCAAAAATGAATCAGAGCAGGAATGTTCCCATGGTCCCGTATTTGTAGTTGGAAGTAGCTTGGTGAAGGTTACTGGCACTGCATGGGTTTTCCTCTAACAAAGAACAGGGAATGTAGACAATATGTGAGTCTCCATTGTTAAGCTAAGAATCCTTGGCTTTTGAACTTAAGTTCCCTTTTGTAAAGGGAAATCATGCCTCACCAATCTACTAGAATTCTTTGAGGAGCTCAACAAGCATATAGTCCAGTGGAATCCAGTGGATATAGTGTACTTAGGTTTCCAGAAACCTTTGACAAGGTCTGTCACCAAAGGCTCTTAAGTAAGCTGCTATGGGATAAGAGAGAAGGTCCTCTCGTGGATTGATAACTGGTTAAAAGATAGAAAACAAAGGGCAGGAATAAATGGTCAATATTCAGAATGGAGAGAGGTAACTAATGATGTCCCCAAAGGGTCTGACTGGAACCAGTCCTATTCAATATATCATAAATGATCTTGAGAACAGGATAAACAGTGAGGTGGCAAGATTTGCTTATGATAGATAACTGCTCAGATTAATTAAGTTCAAAGCAGACTGTGAAGAACTTCAAAAGGATCTCACTAAAGTAGGTGACTGGGCAGCAAAACAGCAGATTAAATTAAATGTAAATGCAAATGAAGGCATATCTGAAAACATAATCCCAATTATATGTATAAAATCATTGGGTCTAAATTAGCTGTTATCACTCAGCAGAGATCTTGGAGTCATTGTGGATAGTTTTCTAAAAACATCCACTCTGTATGCAGTGGATGCTAAAAAAGCAAAGAATGCTGGAAATCACTAAGAAAGGAATAGAGAGAGAATATCTTATTGCCTCTATGTAAATCCATGGCATGCCCACCACATCTTGAATACTGTGGGCAGATGTAGTTCCTTCATCTCAAAAAAGATATGTTGGCATTGAAAAAAGTGTAGAAATGGGCAACAAAAATTGTTAGGGAGATGGAATAGCTACCTTATGAGGAGAGATTAATAAGCCTGGAATTTTTCAGATTGGAAAAGAGATGACATGGGGGGGATGTGATGGAGGTCCATAAAATCATGACTGGTGTTAAAACAGTGAATGAAGAAGAGTTATTTACTCCTTCCTATATAACACAAGAACTAGGGGTCACCAAATGAAATTAATAGGTAGCAGGTTTAAAACAATCAAAAGGAAGTATTTGTTCGCACAGCACACAATCAACCTGTACAAAGTCCTTGCTAGAGGATATTATGAAGGCCAAGACTATTATAAATGAGGTTCAAAGAGAGCTAGATAAATTCATGGAGGATAGGTCAATCAGTGGCTATGTCATGGCTATTCCCCACTCTGGCAGGATGAATGCGGAAGTGGGGGCCCTGCAAAAGCAACCCAAAACTTGATCTCTGCGGGCTTTGGTACAAAACTCTCCCCAAAATATTAATATCCAAATTTTGGGGAATCCGCTGCCACCATCCAGTGCTTTTGAACCCACTGACAGGAGTGGACACTTGAAACCAATCCAAGAGCACCCCAAGCTCTTTTCTCCAAAGAGCTTGAAAAGAAAAGAGAAAATACAAGCTGCAGTCTGTGATTGCTGTCCCCTCATCAGAGGCATGCAGATCCCACAGACAGATTTTCCAAGACACAGAAATGAACCAATACCAGGTTAATTAAAAAAAGAAAACTTTTATTATTAATAAAACAATACCCAGTTACAAGCATAGTTGGAATGGCTAGATGGTAGAGCCACTAATTTATATACTTATGGAGGATTCCCCCATGGGCCAAAACTTAGTTGTAAAAGGGAGGAAAATCCATTTCTAACAGCACAGACTTCAGATCCAAATCCCCAAACCAGAAAACAATAAAACCTGATGGATTTATCTAGACTTTACCCTGCTTACATATTATGAAGAGTCTTTTTCTTGAAGAGAGACATGTCTTCTGTCTCCCTTAGTATCTAGAGAGCAAACTGGCCAAGAGACAAAGGAGGGAAAATTTAAAAATCTTTTGTCCCAGTTTGAAATCCCTACCTGTATTACTATTGGCTGAGCAGATACCTGGCTAGGTACAGGGGACATAGTTAAATCCTTAGTCCCCAGGCTGCTGGCCATCCCTCATGGCCATGACAGGCTATTAGCCAGGAAGGGAAGGGATGGTGTTCCTAGTTCATAGAATCATAGAGCTGGAAGAGACCTCACAAGGTCATCAAGTCCAGCCCCCTGCTCTAGGCAGGACCAATTCCAACTATATCAACCCAGCCAGGGCTTTATCAAGCCGAGACTTAAATACCTCTAGGGGTGGAGACTCCACTACTTCCCTAGGTAACCCATTCCAGTGCTTCACCACTCTCCTAGTGAAATAGTTTTTCCTAATATCCAACCTGGGCCTCTCCCACCACAAGTTTGTTTGTCAGAAGCTGGGAATGGGTGACAGGATAGATTACTTGATGATTACCTATTCTGTTTATTCCCTTGGGGCTCCTACTGTTGGATGACACAATATGGAGCTAGTGTATACACAGCTTTCATCATAAGGCTTATTGAGTGCAGGATGTAAGCAGACAAACATTTCCTCAATTTTTTTTATCGACAGATGTGAAAGAGCTAGTGATGTCTACTAGCCAATATTAATAGCTTTTTGATATTCACACACAATTTAATTGGCCTGGTTATATGTCAGTGCCTCTTGACATGCCTTCAGGACACAGGTGACCTAGCCTGTTAATTCTAATTGAGTTGATTTTTTTCAGTCTCACAATACCCTCTTGGAATGTTGTGAAGAATTATTAAAGGAGTGAACCATTCCTGTGCAGTATCATGTGTTTGGTTTCTTTGCAATGGCAGCAGTTTACTGTTTAGACATTGTGTAACTGACTTACTCTTGGAATTGTATATGCTTAGACCAGGTCTGAATTCAGAACTCTGTTTCTGTTCAGCTACTATGGTATCCCTTACTTAGAAGAGGAGTACAAAAACTAAATGACAAACAAGGCATTCACATCTGAATGCACAGATCCTATTCAGATGCTCAAGTGGCTATGATATTAACTAATATACTAGATAACTAGAGAGTCATCTACTTCCTTTCCTAAGTGAACCAAGATATGACAGGATGTTCCGCAAACTTGAAGCAAAATAAAATGGAAAGATTTGGTTTAGCATTTCAACATACTAAGTCTCTGAACAGCTGTTACTACTATGAAACCACAAATTTGACTTCTTGCCACCTGTCATCCATCATATTTGTCACTACCCTAAAAAAGAAATTGGGATCCTTGCCCATGATAGTGTGACCGGAACTGCAGGTCTTTCAGAAATGTCTCTCTATCACACTTACTGTTTCTTTTGGAGTATGATTCCATTAAGTGTGTTTGCCTCCTCCAACTTTCAGAGCCTTACTCGTTAAACTCTCTCAATCACTGTGTCCAGCTTCTGCAAAATGTTTGTATGAGATTGAACAGCCTCCTCTCTAGTATCTTTCAGTGACAGTGCTGATGACACCATCTACCAGTAGTGTATGCCCTGATTTCCTCTGGGGTAAGAAAATGAATGGAAAGAGGGTTTCAAATAAATTAATCATTCATCCTTAGGCATGTTTCTTAGTCTGAATTGGCTTTGTGAAAATGGAGTAATCTGACTTGGCCTCTGTCCAGAATATCTGGGCTGTATCTGAAATGAGCCAGTGGACACAGGGGTTCTTCAAAGCTTATGCTATCAATTTAAGGGAAGGAGGAAGGAGAAGGGCCGGCAGATCCATAGCAAATCTCACCTAAATGCTGGCTCCTGGCTTTGTCTTGACTAATCATCTGAAGAAGTGGGGTTTGCCCATGAAAGCTCATGATTATATATTTGTTAGTTGCTAAGGTGCCACAGGACTACGCATTTTTAACCTTCCTTGATTTTCCTCAAACCCATTTCTCATCTCAGTTTAGGCTTCTGTAAGGTAATTTCCCCCTACTCAGTCTACTCACTCTGCAGTTCTTCATCTGAAGGCAGTATTTCATAATCTAAGATTGGATGTATATTATGCATCCTTTATATTAGGGTTTTAAATTAATCCTGTGATATATTTTAAACAGTATAAAATAGATGATGTCCTTAGTTGAACAGATCTTTTTATGGTTTAATTGTCTAATGCTAAATGTTTGGTATGTTAAATATCTATACACATAGATAAGAAGGGCCAAAACTTAAAGGGGTGTAGCCACATTAAAAATAATTTTGAATAAAACTTCCATATCTGTGCGGCAGTGAACAGATCAAACAAATCAAAAGTATTCCTTACTATGTGTAATATGTTTCTTTGCATTAATAAGAAGACAGAAACAGTCAATTTCACTTTGTTTCACTTCTTTATAATTTGCTTTTCTAGTTAAGGTCACTTGCAAGTCATATGTGTTTTTAGAATTCTGAGATGTTTGGCTTGTACACAATATAGCTTGTTACTCTCTCAAAAAACTGGTCTTACTGGAATCTTTAAAAATGCATGCAAACTAATCTCCTGGGTTTAGATTTGTTTGTTTTTACAAAATCTAAATATTGAGTAAAATTTCACCATGTCCCTTCAAAAATAGTAAAACCATTGACATAAAGCTAAAATTATTAAAATTATTCGAAGGTAGAAAAAGAATTATTTGCTGTGCTAAAGAAAGCAAAGTTTACTTTTAACAACTATGATGGTTCTCAGTGTTTCCAGAACTGGGAGGCAGTGTTACCCACTGAGTGTAAGAGTTCTTTCCTGTCCTTCGTTTAGGTGTCAGCTCCCTAATGTCATTAGCTTCACAGCCACTGGTGCACTCTCTTCCAGGCAATGACAGCTGAGACTTCACTTTACAGATTAACAATATCCCTATCCTTTTGAATGGTTCCCTTTTGTGATATCCAGCCCCTGATATTGTCTGCAAACAGGCATTCCAGATCCTTTGTCCTCAAGAGAAACAGTTTAGTTTTATCTAAATGCACTGCCCCTGAATAACACATAAGCACTTGTAAAAAAACAAAAGAATGAAGATTCTGCTAGAAATGAGAATGATGAAAACATGGTTACAAAGCAAAACAAAAAAAAGAACCCAAGTCTACACTTATTAATAGTTATCTTTATTATCTAAAACGTAGATTTCTGAATCCTTTCTCTGAGTTTGGTCTGTTGCAGCACTGGCTGACTTCATGTGAACCAGGACCCAATTTTTCATGAGAACACCTCGTTTATCTAGGTGTTTCCACAATGAAAGGATTCAGGATACCTTCCCTTCTTCTGTGTTTGACTGAAAAATAATTTTATATCTATTCATAGATAGGGTGAGCTCCCGTCTTGCTATAATGTTTCTTTTTTACCTTCAAGAGGTTTTGATTGCCTACTGTTGCCTCTCATGGTTTTCCATTGAAAGTCTCAGCATTGGACAAGACCAAACAACTGAGCCTCATATTGTATAGCCAGCAAAATAGGCAGGGTGGCAACTTCCTCCTGTTTGAATGGGCTATCATCAACACACATTATCTCCTGGTAACTAATTTTTATGCAGAGTCCATAAAGCCATACTTTCAATACAAGTACAGTACTTTTATTATTTTAAATATTACTTGTACATAAATGTCATCATTATGAATCTTGACAAGTTACGAGTTTTCTATAGCTAGCTTACATAGGTAAATATCCTGTATGATGAGTTGCATGTAGTGAGTTCATCAGGTCTGAGATGAGAGGTTTTTTTAAAGAACAGTAGGGACTTTTTACCCAGGAAAATCTGTGTCACAGCAACTCTTTTCCAGTATGTGGGATTTATCATAAGCTGTTCCTCATCTAAGCAAAAGTATGCAGTAATGATAAATATGCTCCTTTAATGCAAAGGCAAGGTATAACTGCTAGATTTTAGACTTTTTGTTGTATCTTTACTTCAGACAAACATTCAAACGTGCAATCCAGGCGTTTATATAAAGTTACTGATTAATTATAGAGCCCACAACCCAGTAAATTTGTACTTTGGTAATATTCCTTCGACTTCCTGCTGTGTAGACAGCGCCAAAAGCCAGATTAAGCTATTTTGACTTCTGCTACACAATTGACGTAGCTGCAGTTGCATAGCTTAATTCAACTTTTGCCCTGCTCTGTAGATGTGCTCTAAGGAACTGTGCCCTAAGGATGTGAATTGATTGGTGGGGAGTGGGTTGTCTTATCTCTTTTAATGAGGTTTTAGTGAGCAGGAATTTCTGAATTTTGGGTGTAAAGTGGCAGCAGCTGCCACTTCTTTCCACGGGCTGAGATAAAGAGGTGTAAAGTAAGAGCTGATTCTATCTCCCCAAATCCAGCATTCTTCAGTGCATAAAATAGAAGTAAATGGACTTTGTGCATACAAGAGTAAATTTCACTGAGAGAGAAAATCAGTGTTCTAATATAGATTGTTATAATTTTCATATCCATATTATTTCTTTGTTTTATTCTATTTCCACATTTCAGGGAATGGAATAAAAGCAATGAGAGCAAATTTAATGTTTTTATTTGAATGACTGCGCATATATAAAGCAGTATTCTCTCTATTATTAGAGGATGAAAAATTAAAAGCATTTGTTTTTACAGGGTCAACGGACTGCATATGCTATGCAACAGTTGGTGTCGCTGATCCAGTAACATCAGCGCTACATATTATTTTAGGTAGGTATTCAGCTTAAATGCCATTTACTTCTTTTCAAGACCTTAATACAGGCATATCACACTGGCGTTCGGTGGACCGGATGCGGCCCGATCGAAATTTTTTGCGGCCCGCCAGTACTTTTTTATAAAGGAATGAAGTGTGGCCCGCTGGCCACTCAGAGCATGTGGCCGAGTACAGATAACAGCCAGCCGGGCCACTCTGTGCCACAGCGACTGCTCACGGCTGGGGCTGCTCTATGCATGGCACCCAGCACGTGCTCACAGCTCGGCTGCTCTGCGCTAGGCGCTCTGTGCACGTGCTCACAGCCAACCAGGCCGCTCTGTGCTGAGCTCTCTGCACACGCGCTTACAGCCAGCTGGGCCGCTCTGTTTACGGTGCCCACCGCACACTCACAGCTGGCTGCTATACTCATGTCGCCCCAGTGCGCTTGAGGAAGAAATATGTGGTGGCAGCAATGGTGTCTCCAAGACCAGGAATTAGGTTGGGGGGGCTGGGAGTGCCCGGCTGTGGGGGAGTGGGGAAGGAGGTGTTAGGTTGGGGGCACCTGGCTCTGGGAGAGGAGAGGCATTGGGTTGGGGGGGCTGGGTCTGGGGAAGGGGGAGGGGTTAGATTGGGGGTGCTGGAAGTGTTTGGCTCTGGAAGAGGGGGAGGCGTTGGGTTGGGGAGGGCTGTCTCTGGGGGAGGGAGGAGGCATTAAATTGGGGGTACCTGACTCTGGGGGAACGGAGGAGGAATGGGTTAGAATGGGGGTATGGGAGTGCCTGCTCTGAGAGAGAGGAGGGGATTATTTTGTTTTTTATGTATTTATTCCCAAATAAAATCACAAAATGTATATTAATTTTATAACAATAAATATGTCAATTTTTTGCAGTTGCACGAATAATTACATGTTTATGCAAAATCTCAAACTTACAAAGTATCTGAAATTTTCGCAGAAGCATGTTCTGATGATTAACCATGGTCTATACTTGTTTTTAGTTCAACAAAACAAGTTATGTATCTCACAAAAAATTAAAAAGTACAGGCAGTCCCTGACTTATGCGGATCCGACTTATGTCGGATCCGCACTTACGAACGGGGCTTTTCTCGCCCCGGAGCTCATGGGCGGCAGGTCGCCACCCGTGTCCTCCTGGGCGAGAAAAGCTTCTCCTGGTCTGCTGGGGGGGTCCAGCAAAGCCGCTGGACCCCTCCCAGCAGACCAGGGACACCCGAGCAAAGCCGCCCAGGCGGCGGGAGTCCCACTGCCTGGGCGGCTTTGCTCGTTTGCCCCGGAGCAAAGCCGCCCAGGCAGAGGGACTCCCGCCGCCTGGACGGCTTTGCTCCTGTCCCCCTGGTCTGCTGGGGGGGTCCAGCAAAGCCGCTGGACCCCCCCAGCAGACCAGGGACACCCGAGCAAAGCCGCCCCAGGCTTCCTGGAAACAGCCGCTGATCAGTTTCAGCAGCAGCTGACTTGGGGACTCCTGGGTTTCTTAAGTTGAATCTGTATGTAAGTCAGAACTGGCATCCAGATTCAGCCGCGGTTGAAACTGATCAGTTTCAGCAGCAGCTGACGCCAGTTCCGACTTACATACAGATTCAACTTAAGAACAAACCTACAGTCCCTATCTTGTACGTAACCCGGGGACTGCCTGTATCTTAAATGTATATTTAAATTAAAAATTATTTTATATGTGCAAATAACAATTTTATACATCAAATTATTATATTATATTAAAACAAGACCTGAAAAACATTATAAAATATACCTAAAACATAATCTATAATAATAAATCATTACGACTTTCTGATAAAGTACATTTTCTTTGGTGGCCCTGAAAGCTATCAGTTTTCATTTGTGTGGACCTCAGTAGGCTTCCAGTTTGACATGCCTGCCTTAACATATCCAGGAGTGATCATTTCTGTTTAGGCCTTTCTTTCATGTGTAAGAATATAGTTTGATTATAATGGATAAAGTATGAGATGTTTGCTAGTTATATAGATGCTAAAGAGAATTAAGATTGAATGAGCATTTCTGTTTTAACCCACTGTTTTCATAACTTTTTGAAACCATTAACTTTTGGTGAATACATTTTTGTGGGTACTGTCTAGCATGCACAGAGCAATACACAGCAGACTGATAAAAATGTTATGATCTATTGTAAACAAGAACAAAATGTTATGTATTTGAAGACTATTGTAATTCTGAAGGATAGAGCATCATTAAGATTTTGCATGCCACCTTTCAGCATTCGTTAGCTTTCAAAAGCTAAACCATTGTAATCCTAAAATGTGATTTATATATTTTTGCAAAGATTTAGGCAAATACTTAACTTCATGAATTGTGAGTAGTCCCACTGAAGTGAATATAAAGTTAAGCATTTGTGGACATCTTTGCAGGATTGGGGCCCTCGTGCTCAGAGTATAGTATTTGGCGTAAAATATTAAATATAGGTGTAATTTGTATTTTTAAGCATTGCTTTTTTATGTATTCTAAAATATAGAATTAGCACGAATACATTACATTAAGCAACTTCAAAAATGAATTCATCAAGATGCTGCAATTGTCTCTTTCACCCATTCCATTGTCTCCCATTGGTATACTGCCTCCTTGTGTCTTCATTATTTTTCCTCCTTTAACAGTATTTGACATTGCTAGCCTTGCGGTATTTTTCTCTTTTTCTCTGATGCTTGTTTTATAAGAGAGCTCTCAGCAAAACAAAATGTTTTTAATGTTAAAAATTAGTAGAGGTATCAGGTTTGAAACAAAGAATTTTTTAACTAAGATAAAGCCTGGAATTTCTGTTAACAGGTGATTCTCAGCCTCTGGATGTCTCTTCCATACATCACAACAACGCATTTCTTAAGTACACTGTGTCACTGTTGGGTTACGGTTTTTATGGTGATATTCTAAAAGACAGTGAAAAGAAGCGGTGGATGGGTACGATCAGATACGACTTTTCAGGTAACTTTTGTCTAATTACTTCATCCTTTTGTAGAATATCTTAAAGATAATGGAGTGCTGGATAACCTCTCTCTAAGTAAACTTTTGTCAAACTTTTCAAAAATAGCAGCCAGATTGAATCAGGCAGAAATTCCCTAGGAGTAGCACCAAGCACATTCGATCTCATTAATAGTCTAGCTTGTTGTAAAACTTCATATATGCTTAGTGCATCATAATGTGGAGGCATCCCAAATACAGGCTGTCCCCGACTTACGCGGATCCGACTTATGTCGGATCCGCAGTTACGAACGGGGCTCCCCTGGAGGACACGGACTGCGGGACCTCGCGGTCCTGCCGCCCGTGTACTCCGGGGCTTTCTCCGCGTCTCCCTGGTCTGAAGACCAGGAAGACGCGGAGCAAAGCCGCGGGGGGGCTCGGGCAGCGGAGCAGCCCAGGTGCGCCGCGGCTGTTCCGCTGCTGACGTCCTCAGAGGCTTTGCTCCCCGTCTCCCTGGCAGACCAGGGAGACGGGGAGCAAAGCCGCGGAGGACCCAGGTGGCGGGACCGCGGTGCGTCTCGGTCCGCCACCCGCGTCTTCCTGGTCTGCTGGGGTGGGGGGGGCGCAGCTAGTAGGCCCTCCCCCCCCCCAGCAGACTAGGCTTTTCTCCAGACGCCTGTGGCAGAGCAGCTGGGGCACTGCCGGTTGGTCCCGCAGCGCTGCTCTGGGCGCTACTGAACCAACCTGGCAGCACCCCATCTGCTCTGCCCCAGGCGTCCTGATTCAGCCGCTGCTGGTCAGTTTCAGCAGCGGCTGAATCAGGACGCCTGGGGCAGAGCAGATGGGGTGCTGCTGGGTTGGTCCAGTAGCGCCGAGGAGCTGCGCTACTGGAGCAACCCAGCAGCACCCCAGCTGCTCAGCCCCAGGTGTCCCCAAGTCAGCTTCTGCTGAAACTGACCAGCGCTGACTACAGGAAGCCCGAGGCAGAGTTGCTCTGCCCCGGCTTCCTGGAATCAGCTGCTGATCAGTTTCAGCAGCAGCTGACTTGGGGACGCCTGGGGTTCTTAAGTTGATTCTGTATGTAAGTCAGAACTGGCGGTCAGTTTCAGCAGCGGCTGAATCTGGACGCCAGTTCCGACTTACATACAGATTCAACTTAAGAACAAATCTACAGTCCCTATCTTGTACGTAACCCGGGAACTGCCTGTAGCTCAAAAATGAAGGTTATACTGAATTTAGGAATAGAAGGAGTTTAAAAAGACCTTGTTTTTGAAATGCTACCTTGGGGTCTAATCTGCTTTTCAGAATATTTTAATTCACAAGTGGCTTTGTGTTAACATTAGAAGGTAAAGAAATTGAAAATACTATCCATTGGTTCATGCAGGGACTTGCATAAAGGAGAGACGAGTAATCATTTCCATCATTGCTTCCAGTTTCTTTCCCAACTCTGGGATTCCCTAAACTCTGTCTTGGCACAGACCTATCCGCTCACAGACAGATTTCAGGATATGAACAACATCATAGTTTGCATCATGAGCAACCCTGATGTTTCAGCCCAGACTTGTCTGTCTGTGCTTGACCACATGGCCTTTTGCACTTATGTGACCACCCCCTCATTGCAAGACTTCACCTCCATTGCCTTCTGACTGAGCTGCAGTTCATATACTCAGTGATTCGCTACTCCACGAATCCCATGCTGACAGTTCTCGCCAAGGTCATCACTGATGTATGCATGGATGCTAGGCTCGGTAGTTCATATGGACAACTGTATGACCCAAAGGATATGGGATTCAGGATGATTATCAATATCCTAGAACTTCAACAGTAAAGATGGTGTTTACTGTTCCACTCATTCTCTAATCCTGATAATTTCAGAAAGCACCACCGCTGTTTTCTACATCAGTATACAAAGGAGAGCGATATCCACCGCTCTGTGTGCAGTTGCAATCAATCTCTGGAACCAGCTCATCAGCAATCAGATCACTCTGTCCACAGCTTGTCTTCTGGGGATGGAGAATATGCTTGCTGATTCACTCAGCAAACTCTTTACAATTGACCGTGAGTGAGAACATGACAAAAATACTATACAGCATCTTCGCGCCGTGGGAGTCCCCAAACAGAGACCTGTTCACTTCTCAGGCAAACTGCACGTATGCCAAAATATTGCTCAAGAATGCCCTTGGTTACTGCTCCCAGGGTGATACTCTCCTTCTTTCCCGGTTAGACCAACTAAACTACCCCTTCCATCCACTACTGCTCCTACTTCTAGGTACTATACAAAATCTGGTGAGAAACGGCAGGTCACTCTGATTGCCACCCTCAGTTCCAGGCAATTCTGGTTCCCTAGTCTGCTGCATGTGTCATCCTCTCCACTGACTACCATCCTGAACTTCCCTGATCTTCTCACCCAATTCACAATTACCGAACCTCAGATCATGGTATTTGGTAGGACATCGACCATAAAATATATAAGTTCATCAGCACTGCAGTACAGGATATTCTAATAGTAGGAAAGATTCACTAGACAATTTTATTGGACTAAAAGGAAACTCTTTTCATCTTGGGTATAACATAAAGGTGTTATTCCAGAAGCTGCAGAGTTTTCTTAATCCTGGACTATATTCTGTCTTTAAAGACATTGGTTTTCTCCCTCAGCTCTTTGTGAGTCCACTGGTGATGATTAGCATAGTACATCCATCTATGGAGGGTTAATCTGTTTTTATGCAAATTCTAGATTTTGGAAAGGCCTCCTACCAATGTGCTCTCCTCTCCAAATGATTGTGTCTCAATGGGAACTGAAACTGGTACTCTCAGTATTATGAAAATTCTTCTTTGAACCAATGGTGTTTGGCACCATTTCCCTCATCTCCATGAAGATCTCCATCCTTGTTGCTATCACTTCAGGGAGAAGGATTAGTCAACTGGAAGCAATGGTGGCAGACATGCCATTTACAATATTCCACAGGATAGGATCTCCTTATCTCTACATCTGACATTTTTATCCAAAAGTAATTTCCCACTTTCATATTAATCGGTCTTTTCACTTAGCTGTTTTTCTTCACAAAACCATACATGTCTACAGGAGAATATAGACTTCATTCGCTCGATGTCTGTCAAGCTTTGGACTTTTACCTTCAGAGAACAAAAACAATCAGGATGTCCCCTAGACTGTTTGTTGTGGTAGCATAGAGTGTCAGTGGACAGGCCTTCTCCATCCAGAAAATCTCCCATTGGATTTCTGGCTGCATTCAACTCCATTCCCAGCTGTTGAATTTGTTTTTAGTGGGGTATATGCTTACTCCACTAAATTGCACGCAATTACTATGGCATCCCTTAAAGACATCCCTTTGATAGGTGTAGGTAGAATATCCATGTCGAGTTCTGTCCACATGTTCACAACACATTACGCCTTGGGGCAAGTCACAGTGATACCTCCTTTGGAGTGATGGTCTACACAACCTGTCTGTCCTCATTCTCACACCCTCTCCCACTTTAGGTATTGCTTGTCAGTCACCCACAGTGGAATATAATAGGGACCATCACTTAAAGAAGAGGAGGTTATTTACCTGAAGGGTCTTTGAGATATGTGGTCCTACCCTCTTTCCCTTCCATTTCAGATCTGTCAGATTTAAAGTGGTGAAGGAACTGGAGATGGCATCAATCAACCCCACCCTTTTATCACTCTTTCACATCATGCCTCTGACCAATGTGGTAGTCAGGGCACATGTGCAGACCGCCCCACCCTTTTATCACTTTTTATCACCTTGGTTAGAGGCCTGATGTGAGTCAGGGCTTGTGTGCAGACCAACAGACCCGTCTTTCAAATTCTTTGGTTCTGGGCCCATGGTGCACATACATAAACCTGCAGTGGAATACAGATAGGGACCACACATCTCAAAAAGCCTTGCAGGTACAGGTATGTAACCTCCTCCTCTACAAATAAATTTCATCAAGACACTAATTCAGTGAGTAAAGTGAACAAAGTTGCTAATAGTATTAATCACAACTGTTTCCATTTACATTGTGGAAGCTGTCATGTTAGGCAAAATTTGTTAAATGTCAACAACTGTCCTGGCAGCAGCTGAGCAAATGTCAATTAAAAAGCCCTAGGGGGTGCCCGCGCCTGAGGGTAGCAGGGCGATATGGGTCATTAGAGGAGGGACCTAATGGGTTAGGGTTAGGGTCTGGCAAATCCTCTGGTTCAGGACCAGTCAGGTCCAGAGGGTGCTGCACCAAGGAGGTCCAACCTGTAATAGCAATGCTATTGTTAATGTGCTGTTTGTAATAGTGATACTACATATGAGCCTTAACTTTCAATAACCAATTTTAGTGGCGAGAGCTTGGTAATGTTTTTTTGTTAACATGCTAGTCATACAAAGAGTAAGGGCAAGAAGCAACATTTGGTAGTAGGAGAACAAATGAACACAATTGTTCCTCTTCACAAATATTGTATTAGAATTTCAATGAGGAAAAAAAATGGAGTAAGATATTGGATTCACTGGAGAGAGTGAGCGTCTTGGGTTTAGAGGAGCAGTGGAACTATAGTAATGTGGAGGAAGCATTATTATCCTAGGCTACAAAACATTATTATCCTCAATTCTGTAAATCATGTTGGTCAGAAAAAAATGGATTGATGGGTTTTGATTTGATGGAGGGTTTTTTTAGGGGAGATGAACTAGTGATCTTCAAATATTTCTACTCTCTGTAGTTCGTCATCACTCTTTCTTAAGATTGTTTGCCAAATTGCTGATAAATCCAGAAATATACTCATTCACTCTTGTATTTTGACCTTCATATTGTAGTGCTTCTCACTTTGACAGAGACTTTTGGAAACTAGTATCTGCATTTTAATTTTGGCTGTACACTCCATTCTGTAACCCTGTGAATTCATGTGTTATGCTACAGGGAAGTATTGTTTGTCCCCTCTCCTTTAAAAAACAATCTAAAAGCTACTGAAATGAATGGATGTTGCATAGGTAAGCACCACAGCTGGCTTTAAAAGTCTGAGCCACAATTTTTGTTCTTCAAGTAATAAAGAAAATGAAGGAGAGGTATTTTTTCTCTCTTCAGCCATTCTAAAAGTTCCAGAATAGCAAAGAGATGTGGAACTGAAGAGAGAAACTGTTCTCTTGCAATTCCTGGTGGAGGAAATACTAAGGAATGGATAAAATGTGGGATTAATTCAACAAAAAAGTTATGCAAACTGTTTTGTTTTTGTTTTTTGATTTTTATATAGGTTTTAAGACATTTCTTTCTCATCATTATTATGAGGGAACAGTTTCCTTTCTGCCAGCAAAACCCACACTGGGATCTCCAAGAGATAAAAACAGATGCAGAACAGGGTAGGTTAATATGTATTGGTAATATATACAGACTGTTTTAAAAGGGTTCAGAAAAGAGGGTTTCAATTTTGATAAGCTATTCACTTTCACTTTGTGTGAGCTAACAAAGAAAAGTAATTCAGAACATTTATTTCAGTACAGATTAGGCAATGTTGTTTTCTCCATATCCAGAAACATGCTGTGGAAGTTCTCCTAGGTCAGTAGACAAAGTAAACTCTTCAAAAAAAAAAAAAAAAAACCCCACACCTCTAGCACTGGCTTGTATTACAAAAATGTGTCTATTAACCTGCTGGCATATTTCATCCTGCGTTATTAAAAAATGCAAAATAAAGCAATAATGTAGTGCTCAGTTACTAAAGAGATACTCAAGGGCATATGTCATGTAAACACTAGCAAAAGACAAATCCAAAAGTCTTCTAGCTTTTGCAAACAAGAAGTAATCACACTATGAGGCCTTAAATCCCGGAAATACTGATGCAGGTGAGTAGCCCCACTGAAGTACAAATCTTTTCTGTTATCACAAGATAACTCTTGAAGTAAATGTGTCTACATATATTGTTAGTCGCTTCAGGATTTGGGACTTGTTCTGTTCCCACTGAAGTAAATTGCAAAACTCAAACCTTTTTTAACTGTGGGCAGGGTCCCCTGAAATAGCCAAATATTTTAATTGATCTCTAATTTCCTTTTTGTTCAATTCTAATAATAATTTTGCTCCAAGTTAGAACTGCTATTGTCAGTAGTCATTGAGGCTTAAGAATCTGTTGCTGGTTTTGACATGATGGAACCAGGATGTTTGATTTTGGACAATAGAGTCTCATGGCTTTAGAGCCTGGTGTCCTGTGTCCGGTTCATGCTGCCAAATACCTATCCTGGGAGTGACTTGTCCCACGCTAGTATTAGCACATAGCTGTTCCTTCTCAAATATGATGGGCAATCTTAATGAAGCAAAACAAAGATAGTAGTACATTTTTATGTGTTTCACTATTTTCCATTTAAAAATATTGAACTTGGAAATAATTATGAAATTAAGAAATCCTGTAAAAGCTAAACAAGAGTTTCCAAACAAATTGACATTTAAAAAATGTTGTTTGAAATGGGGATCAGACAGACTCCTCAGCCCTTGGCAGTGCTGTAAATTGCCCCTCCCAAAGACTTAGTGTGAACCCTGCTCCTGCTGTCCAATCTATCAGGACAGATCATTGAAATCAGTGAGGCTCTGCACGGGTACAGGAATCCATGGATCTAGTTGGAGCAATAGGACCATGGTGCAGATGTGGGTGGGGAAGAGCCATACTTGTGCTCTTGTTCTGGTACTTTGGTACTCTGGTATAGAGTCTTGGGAGTGTATTATACATCTCTTAAAATGGCAGCTCAGTTTGATTCTGATCACTAGCAGAAAAAGTTTTAGTGTGACATATGCATGGTTTAAATACTAAAGTCAGTCATTACTGTGTACGTATCCCTTTTATGAATTGGGTATTTCTTACACAGATATCTTTAGTGTAAATCCAGCAACTGACTGACTCAGAAGCACTTGGAATCTTCATGTGCTAAAGAACAATGCATATAGGCTGTGGTAAAAGTAAACTTTTCCAAATTTGAAATCATGTAAGTCACTTATTTCAATAACTGAGAAAAACATACTACAATTAAATTGAAGAATATTCTTGTTTTTCAGGTGCTACATTTGCAGTCACAGTAAGCAACAACTAGAGGAGCAACAGAATTATGGATCAGAGCATAATGGTAACTTACTGTAGTGATAAATGTAAAGAATAGTGCCACGGTTCTCAACTGTGGTTCAGGACTAAGATTCCCTCTAAGATGAGCAGCAGCACTGCTCTGCAGCTGCTTAATGAGCCCTAAGGGAAAAATGCCTCTCCTCCAGTTAGGCAGCTCTATGTGCAGCAGCCCTGAGCAGTTGAGCAGGGCTCATTAAGCAGCTGTGGGGCCATGCTGCCATGCAACTTAGAGGGAGCCTTGATCAGGACCCAAAGTGGATTGCCACTCCTTTTAATGGTGTTCACTAGGACTGTCTTATTCTTACTGGGGCCCATGACTGAAATTGGAGCCTGAACCAGTCGTTCAGGGCTGAAGCCCAGGTCAGCAGGATTTGGGTGGGATTATGCGTCAGTTGCCTCTCCTGGGCTCATGTAGTAATTTTTGTTGTTAGTAGGGGGTTGCAGTACAGTGAAATTTGAGGACCCCTGGTGTAGCATTTTATTACAATAAAAATTCTTAAAACACTTAGATCAGTTTTACTTTGTTTTAATTATTATAAACTTGTCAAGAATTTGGGATTCAATTTGAAAAGAAGAATGAAAAAAAACCATGAGAAATATCATCCTCCAATATCCTTCTAATAAATATACTAATTCCTTGAACAGTTCAATTGATCAGGTTTCTCCAGCCTGAGAAAATGAGTTTGTTTTGTGTTCATCTGAATCCTAAACCATCTGAATTCTTGATCACAAAATAACACTTAATTGTCAAGCCCTGAGAGTGTGTGAAAGCTGAATTGCCTCCTAGATGGATGTCTGGACAGATCAAAGTGAAGGTTTTGTACTTTTTCAGCATTGATGTTCATCGTGAATAAGCAGTTATATATTTAAAAATTGTAAATATCATGTTATGAACATGGACTTTTCATAGCCTACTTAATATATTTCCCAGTGATATCCTACCAGTTACACCAAATGTGTTTATTGTTCCTCATCTGGTGCTCCAATCATGTCAACCCTTCCCCCCAAAACACACGCAGAACTCCTTGAATTCCTGCGTTGACTTCCAGTTAGGAATGTTAAAAAGTGGGTAATTGGGTAAACATGTAACCACTGTATCAGAGGCAGCAGTGCAGGGTGGCAGCCAGCTCCCCAGAAGCTGGTGCATGCCCGGAGCTGGCGCTCCCAAGAAGCAGCAGTGCGGAGTGGCAACCAGCTCCCCAGGAGCGGGGCAGGAGCCTGAATGTAATCGTTCATGGTAACTGATAAGCCCAGCCATATCCATTAATTGTGTAAATGGTTATCCTATTCCATCCCTACTTGCAGTTTCTTTCCTCAGTACCTTCAGATTACTGCTCCCTCCCCTTCAAGGCTCTGTGCAACTCACTTTTCCTCTAGCCTATCTCACCCTCACTTGCGCTCTATCATCTTGGCAAACCTTGAATCTTGACTAGAGGCAACTTCAGACTAATGTAAATGGGTGCATTCCATTTGACTAGAAACTAGTTCCTGGCCTCAGTCTCCTCATGTAAATCCTTCTTCAGTGTTCTTGTCTTTTGGACAGATTTCTAGTGCAGACCTGTGTGTCTGTTCTTCATTTCCTTAGTCCCTGATCCAAAACCTAATTTCAGTGGATCACGGCCTTAAATATTAAACATAATGGGCCATATCCTCCTATATATTGGAGTCATGTTTACATTACTGGTAGATTCTGGCCATAAAACTAGCATATCTAGCTCCAAAAGTGTTGACTTATGTCTCTGGCCCACCTCCTGCTGCCAGTGTAAGAGTTAGGATGTTTTCATGCTGCACTGATCCCCAGTTGCTATTTCAACCCATTAAGATATTAGCAGCTGCAGTAAATTACAAAAACTCTCAAGTTGCTTTGACTTATGCCTAGGAACCTGCATAGCTCACAGTGTACCTGAGCCAGTGCTTGTTGAAGGTGCTGAATCAGTCCCAGAATCCCCAAAAATCAGGTGCAAAGGACATTTTTAGCAGTGCTTTCCATTCACTGTCTCATACCTCTGCTTTTCCTATGGGCATGCACTTCACATACAGCCAAAATCAAAGGTACAGATTTTGATTTTGTGTGCGCTCTATGGTTATATAACTTATTTTAACATTGCATAGTCCTGGTAAAATGAAATTGCATCATATTGAGGTAATATTTTAATCAGTTTTAAGAGCTTATCATAGTTTCTTAGCATTCCATAGTTCTTTCAAATTTCATATTTTCCTCCTAACTCTGCATTAACTTTCAGCATCTTTATGTGCAGAAAAAAGTGGCATGATGGTAATGTGTCATGTCACCCTAGAAGAAAATCATCTTGTGTTGACCAAAGACTCGACCCTGCAAAGATTTAAAAGGCAGTTGTGAAAGAGGCCATCACAAAGGTTGCTAAGCATGGTATTATGTTAGTTATGATACAATAAACATTGGCTCAGGAGACTAGGATCTGCCAGCTAGTGAGCCATCAGGAATATGGTGGCCAGTATGTGTCATGAGGCATTAAGCCTCTGATCATGCTGAATACTGTCAGCTGCTGGTCCTCTTGATGAGCAAGGTGGAATAATCTGCTAGTCTTGATTTTGTATTGCAATTGTACTTGGTTTGCAGTAAAAAGAACTAAAAGGATTAAAAAGGCCACGGCACCCATGCATTAAATTGCTTTCCCTTCCCTCCATCGTGCCCACTTTCCCCTCTGCTCATTTCAGCACAGGTTTAATAATTTGCTCACATGGCTGAGTACTGAATGCATTTCTCAGTACTGTGCAGGTGCTGAGCAAATGTTGAGTACTAGCACTATTTATTTCAGCAGCTCTTAGCAGCCTGCAGAGAGTCAAGGCTAAAATGAATATTTCAGTCAAATACTCTGAAACATATCCATGTTTAACACTCTTTCCTTTAGTTAATTTGCCAAAGAGTCTGAGTGGACGAGTCCAAAAAGTGGAAAATACAAGTGAATTTAGAGAAATGACTTGCTTTTAAGAAATATTTCCCTCGGACTCTTGCTTTCTCCGTCTTGTTGTTTAGATTGAAGGAAGATCAGTTCAAAATGAATCCAACACAGGCAACCACTACTGCTTTTGAAGGCAAGCTTTGCATGATCAGGATAATTCTTCTCCAAAACAAGCATAGAACCATTTGATCACATTCAAAGACTATTAGAATTATAATATTGATGAAAGAAATCTCAAGTATGCTCTCATCATAGAGATGAAGATCCTAAAATATTCCATTTAAGTCACAGAAGCTCAACTCAGAATGAAAACCATTTGTTACTGACTTACCAAAATGAGTAGAGGGAAAGAACATTATATTGCAAAATCCCTACAAGTAGAGTGTCCCATAGCCTCCGTTTCCCCACTTTTCATTGACACAGTACAGTAAAACTCCAGTGGTCTGGCATCCAATGGTCCAGCACTCCTGATGGTCCAGCACCATCTGGAACCCGGAAGTGCTCTGGGCAGCCGGACAATTGGAGCTGCTCTGCCCCCAGCTTCCGGGATTCAGCCGCTGCTGAAACTGACCAGCAGCTGACTAGGGAAAGCCAGGGGCAGAGCAGCTGGGGTGCTGCCGTGTTGGTCCTGCACTCCACCCCAAACCCCTCATAGTCCCCCCTTCCGATAGTCCGACATATTTGATAATCCGGCACTCCCTAGGTCCTAAAGGTGCCGGACTATCAGAAGTTTACTGTTTATTACTGCTACTCAGCACCCAAAATTGATAATCCAAGGTTGTCTGCTTTGTTGAGTACTTAATATTTATTTTAACATACTTTACCCTAATCAACTATTGTGCGGCTTTTCTGTCTAGGTAGATTCTTAAAACAGTGTGTCTCACCATAGCCTCCAAGCATCTTTTCACTGGATAAGTTGTATAAAGGAGTCTATATTAAATATTTAAAGTCCATTTCTATTTTGAAGGGATTTTTTAAAATGCCTTTGTAGCCTTCTTAATTCATTGAAGTGATAAGGCAGAAAAAATGTAAACTTGAAACCAAAACATACAATTTAACTTCCTTTTCTGACTATTTTTCTTTACTTTTTTTTTAAATGCCAGTTGTATACAGTGTTTCCAGTGTAACAGTGTAACAGATGACTGTGAGGGGAAAAAATACTGCTACGTTATAGTAAAATGGATGCATCCAGAAAGTTAAACTGAGTCTGGTTATAATTTGTTAATACCCATAATTTGGTCTTGATGAAAACAAATATCTATGTTATGTTTCTGTTATGTGTGCAGATTTATAATACCATACAGGGACCAATTCTGCCCTCAGTTAATCCCATGCAAACGGAGGTTGCCATAAAAGTGTTCAGCTCTCCATTACTCCCTCCTTCTCTACTTCAGTCATCCTTGAGTCATTTATCCTCCCTCCCACATTTTTTATTTTATTTGAATACATTTGTGGCTTGGGGAAAAAATCAAAACAGAGTGGAGCAGCAAACCACCATACACACATCCTTAATTTTCTAGTATCAACATCTTAATAAATAAATACATTAATAAATTAAAAATAAAATGGCAAAAATTGCTGTGTCTCCTGTTGCTCCCTTTTTTCAATAGACACCACTTTTTTTTGTTTTTGTTTTTTGCTTTCATGTGGGTTAATTCCACTACCATTTAATGTTAAGCATATGGTACTGACTTTGACATTCATGTGATAAAAGTGTCAAACATTTATGATATGAAAGAGAAGAATGTGTATCATTTTGGTCTATAGACCCTGAAAAGAATCCTTAGTAGGAAGAAATATTAGATACAGTAAATACTCATTTATCACGTGCCCACTTAACACGTTTTCGCAATAGCATGATTTTTTTTTTTAGGGAATGTTTTTCAAATAACACGACTGTCCCTGAAATAAAACGAAAATAATCAAGTGGCGGACTACTTCGTGTGGCGGTATAAGTTGGTGAAAACAGTGGTAATACGCATGAGCGGATGAGTACATGTGGTCACAGCACTCCTACGCTCACTCACATGTTTAGCTTTGTGTTTTAACAAATCATGGCGACTTGTGTTGCTAGTTATCTTGTGTTGCTAGATAATGTTGTCGTTGATGACCCAGCACCAACAAAAAATTGACTTTGCCACCACCACCTGAAACGCAAACCCCACTTTTTCCATTATCTTTAATGGGAAAATTGACACCGCAAGGCACGTTTTCACTTAGCACAAACATTTTCAGAAACGCGTGTAAATGAGGAATTTCTGTATTACAATTTGAACTTTGCGGGTGAATGCATGATAAAATGTACAAAACGTATTGTATTATATTCATAATGCATTAAAATGTTTATTACATAACTGACACTTGCTGAGCATAGTTGTATCTTACCCTTCCTATAGATATATCAGCAATAGTGTTAATGACATTCATGACTTTGTGTTTCAGAAGATGAAGAAGAAGATTGGAAAGTTATTAAAGGAAAGTTTTTGGCCATCAATGCAGTCAATATGAGTTGTGCCTGTCCACGGAGTCCTAAAGGTCTTTCACCAGCAGCTCACTTGGCAGATGGCTCTATTGACCTCATTATAGTTCGCAAATGCTCCAGATTCAGTTTTTTAAGGTATCTCGTCAGGCATACAAACCAAGATGATCAGGTATGTGTTGTCTCATTTTAAGGCCATGTATTATTCAGGATATGAAGATGGTCTAAATCAGGGCTACTCAACATTCGGCCTGCAGCCTGTTTGTTTGCAGCCCACGATGTAGTTTAGATTCATGCGGGGATCAACATGTGGCCTTCAGGTGGGAGCCAAAAGAAAAAAGTAGTCAATATAATAGTGTTCTGTTGATACGCGATTTAGTAGTTAAATTCTTAGATTGTCATTGCTCATTAAAAGTGCTGTTGTATGGGTGGAAAGTGGGTAAATATTGCATTTTATTAATATCAGCAGAACTGACTTAAATGGGGCCTGTGTATTGTATGGTCTTGCCTTAATCTTTGTATTCATGCCCATCACTGCGAAAAAGAATCTATTTGCATATATATTTGCATGTATATGCAACCACACTTAAGTTGCGGTCCTCGGCATGTGCTGAGAGTATCATTGTGGCCCCTGGGGCTTCCAACGTTGAGTAGCCCTGGTCTAAATGCTAGTAGAATTATTTGGCACAAAAATAATTTTGTGGTTGAATTAATAAACAAGCATCTGTTTATTCTGGATGACACATTCTGACCGTATGTGACAACCAAAGATCTCATGACATTTTGCATAAGAGCAAGGACTTCTTCCATGGGTTTCTTAGCCCAGACGTGGGCAATAATTTTTGATGTGGGAGGCCATTCCAAGAATTTGGTAAGTGGTCAAGGGCCGCACTCTTCCATGATATTAGTGGAGGATATGCGGGGTCTGGGATGGAGATTGGGTGCAGAGGGGAGCTTAGAGTAAGGGATTGGGATGCAGGAGAGAGTGTGGAATCTGGGAGGGAGTTTGGGTGAAGGAGGTGGTTGTGATCTGGGGCACCGGACTGGGGTGCCGGAGTTTGGTTTGTGACCTTGGGTGCTGGGGTCTGGCTTGTGACCTAAGGGGCATAAGTTTGGGTTGTGACCTGGGAGAGCAGAGGATTGGGGTGCAGGCATTTGAGTTGTGACCTAGAGGAGATTGTGATCTGGGTCAGGGAAGTGGGGTGCTGGATCTGGGAGGGGATATGAGGGCAGAGGGTTGGGGAAAGGGGAGGTTGGGATGCCAGAGGCAGGCTCTGACTGGGAAACTTACCTGGATGACTCCCAGCCAGCAGCCCAGCGTGTTTCTCAGGCAGCTTGCCTTCCTGCTTGCCCTGCCCCTGCTCAGGTTGTAGGGACTGTGTGCATGTGTGAATAACTATGAGCTGGAGGGGAGGGGGGCATGGTGCTTCATGTGCTGCCAGAAACCAGCCAGTGGGATTGTACTGGTGTTAGGGGCAGCACAAGAAGCCTTCTCCCTCCTCTCCTCCAGGCTCGCTGTTATGAAAAGAAAAACAGCCCGGTGACCACTTTTTTTGAACGGTGTGTGGGTAGAACCAGTCAAGCAGGGAATTCAGGGCTCCCCGCTGCGTCTGTGGGCCAGATCCGGTGGCTTGGTGGCCTGGATCTGGCCTGCAGGTTGTATTTTACCCAGCTCTGCCTTAGCCAAATTCCTTTTGGTAATTACGTTAGACCAGTGTTTCCCAACCGCTGGTCCACAGACTGGTGCCAGGCTGCAAACCACTACCAGGCCGCGGCACACTGCCAGGCCATGCCCATGTCATGTAGACACATGCTGTCCCTACCAATTCCGGTGCTGGTCTGCAAGACAACAAGCAGCATTGACTACTGTGGGCTGCCGGTGGCGTTTTCCTAGAGCAGAGCCCTGCTGGCATCCGGCTCCTCACCCGCTCCCTTCCCACCAGCATACATGGAAGGAAGTGCATGGGGCCGGGATCCTGATGGTGGAATGTGCCGCTGTCTCCAGGGAGCTGCTGTTCGTGGGGAGTGGAGGACGTAGCCACTCCAGGCTGTGCACTGGGTGGCGGGGATTAGGGGACAGAGTGGTGGTCTGGTGGAGCTTTGCTTGTGTGCGTGGTATTGTGCCCCACCACTCCCAGCTTCAGGCCAGGAATGCAGCCTGAGTAGCATGTGCTGCCTGCGGGGCAGGCGTGTGGGGGGCTGCAGTCATGGCCTCGTACAGTAGCTATTGCACAAGTTACAGCACTGTCCAGATAGTCAGTGTTTCTGACGAGGAGCAGGGGAAACAAGGTTCTGAGGGCTAGTTTTTTTGGGGGCCGGCAAGTCCTCTTCCCCCTCACCACCTGTGAGCTCCTTGGAGAGTGGAGTGTGCAGACTCATGCTAGCCCTTTTGGCAGCTTCCCTGGAGGTTGTGGGAAGCGGTGCTGGGCTGGCTGCGAGAGGAAGCTGCTGGGCCCAGAGCTGACCCTTCCCGATTGGAACCACAGGAAGAGTTTTGGTGAGCAGTACATTTCCTGCCAAAGCACTGTTCAGGGGATGCCTAAACCTGTCACAAATATCGGAGCGAATTTGGTAAATAGTTTCAGCCAGGAAACAAACAAACCAATCAACCCTAAAAACAAAATGTTTGGCCATGTTAAAATAATTTCAGGATCATGCCCCATTAGCTGTAAAGAAGGGCAGGGTTTTGTGAGGGGGAAAGTCCCTTGAGAACCTATGTTGTGGTGATGAAAGCAAAGGCCTGACAGCCTGGAGGACCGTGTATTTTATGTGAAAAGAATCATTCAGTTATTGTGTAACATTAGGAGAATGTCACTTGTACTTCATGCCACGGTCAGCCCTTCTGGAAAATTGGAAACCCCAGTGAAAATGAAATGCTGCTTTCTGTATTAAGCTTTACTGATTAATTTAAATAACATACTTTATAGAATACCTGTTTTAATTTCTCTTTGTAGTTTGACTTCACATTTGTAGAGGTTTATCGGGTAAAGAAGTTTCAATTTACATCAAAACATTTAGAAGACAATGACAGTGATGTCAAGGATATAGGAAAGAGACACTTCAGCCAGTTCTGCAGTGACCATCCAACATGTTGCTGTACTCTTAGTAACAGTATTTGGAACTGCGATGGAGAAACTTTAGATAGCTTGGCTGTTGAAGTTAGGTGAGTAACTATTGAGATGTATATTGTTAGTAGCAAGGAGATCTTTTTAAGATGTCTGCTTTTAAATCAGTTTTAAGAAGTTAGTAACAGATTACACTGTATTCCTAAAGAATTCAGTGATTCTTATTGGAATCTTTTTCAAGAATTACTTTGAATGCTAGCATTTGATTTTTACCAGATACTTTACAGGAAAAAATAAAATGCATACTTTTTCTTATACTAATAAACACTAAAATGTACCTGATAGATTCAAAATACATTCCAACAAGAATTCTGGTTGGTTGGTTTCAGAGATCATTTGCTATTCTTCATGTGTCTTCTTGTTTACCACTTAAAACTGATTGTAAATATGCCTGAAAAACAATGATTGGAAAGGAAAATAGGTCAGTTCTTTTCTTCCTACTTCACTGAAAAGCTTACATGGCTATTAGTTATTTCCATAATTCCCAGGATTCCACAAGGAAGATAGGGAGAGCACTTCCAGTGGTCATTTGAGCCAGTGAGGATCTAGTCCCACACAACTTCACAAGTTTGCTGAACTTCTAGTTAGGTTGTATAAAGGTTGACAATATCCACTTTTGGCTTTGAACCTGTATCCTTCAATTATCCTTCATTTTGAAGGCTGTCACTCGTATACAACTCAAAGTTACTAATATTTTGCACACGTTTGATATCCCTTTATTTTTGTTATTAAAATTACTTGAATCAGAAATAAAGGATCATAAAACTTACATTTTAGAAACTATATTCTGTAAAGGACTGAATCAATTCCGTATTGTTTTATTTACAGTACATCTACACAGCAACATTATTTCAAAATAACTAGCATTATTTATTATTACTGTCAAGCTGGAGGACTTCTTACTCTGACTCCTGTAACCCTTGTTGTACGAGGAGTAAGGGAAGTCAGAGGAAGAGTGCTCTATTTTGAAATAACTACTGTGTAGACACCCCTAATTTCAGAATAAGCTACGGAATTGATGTAGCTCAATTTGCATAGCTTACTTCGAGTTAAACCCTGCTGTGTAGACCAACCCTTAATCTACATAAAGATATATGTATCCCTGATTTTGGGTCTTTGTCAGATGTTGCCTTGACATGTAGAGAAGTATATTTACCTAGTTGTAAATGTTCATATCAGATGGAGAGCATGTGGAAGGAAGCAGTTTGTAACTGGTAAAAAGAAAAAGTTATACAGTACAGATGGATGTCCATAGGACAGAGTTCCATTGAACGGTATTCAAAGGAGTAGATAATCACAATGGTTTCTTCTGGCCTTGGAATCTATGAATCAGTTATTTCATTGAGGCTTATATAAATAGATATGACCTATCAGATATAGTCTGCTCATGCAAAACTCCCACTCAGAGGTCTCTGTGAGGAGTTGTGTTTGCAGGACCTGTGAACTTATGAATAAATAGTCCATAGTCCAATATACTCTGCAGAAGGGAAGTGTGTAAGCAACAGTAAGCAATAGTTTTGCGCTGAAGTGTAGACTGTTTAGCTCAGCTGTATGTGATGCACAGTGATTTCAAATTAGGCTCATAGCAATGTGATTACTTCTTAATAAAAAAGATCTTGACTACACAATTTCTTTATTTTGCAGGGTTCATTGTCAGTTAATAAAACTCTTTGCAAGAGGAATAGAAGAGAACTCTAATGATGAAGCTATTTACTGCTAGAGTACAATTGAGCAATTTCTATAGATATCCTTCCACACAGTTTAAAAAACAAAGAAAATTACTTGAGTAAATATGAATTTCATTCAAGTTAATACATATTTTAAAGTTGAAAAGCATTTTGTTTGTTAAAATATAATTTTATAAATATTTTACTTCATCTATGTACATTAAAGAAATTTTTAAACCTAAATTCATCAGGAGATCTCAGAAGAACAACCTAAATTATGTATATGGCACAAGGAGTATTAATTGGCTTACATTTTCATAATAATTGATGTTCATGCCATTTTAAAAGAATGAAATGACTGTGTTGCAATAATGATTATATATGTGTTTAAGTATTGTGAGAATTTTCCACTGAAATCACACCATTGGAGTAGATCAAAATAAGATATTTGCAATGTCAGTTTTCAAAGATCTGCTTTCCTAGAATTATTCTGTAGATGCATGTGATTAAATACTGGATAGTAGTGATATTATATCTTCATTTACTTCATTTTCATTTCAGTTTTTGGTTAATCTTTCATTACTTGGTTCTGACTGTATCTTGCAACTTATCAATGCAATTCAAATATACATTCCTGGCTTTAAGTAATAATTTTAAGAGATTTGAAATATTTTAGTAAATAAAAGGCACAGTATGTAAGATCAGGTATGATTTACAGATGTATTTATAAACTCCCCTTCATGGAACTTTTTGGGATTATAAAAGGCTTTAATGAACTGTTTAGATGATACCAAGTACAGGAGGCCCCCGCTTTATGACAGCCCAATTTATGACCCCCTGCACTTACGACCTTTTCCGTAAGTGCAGAAGGGGCCTAAATCCCCAAACTTACATCCTTGGCCCCACATTTACGATGGTATATGAAGACTGTTGTAAATGCAGACTCGAGTTGCAATGCCCCCGACTTGCAACGCTATCTCTGGAACCAACCTCATCGCAAGTCGGGGCAGCTTGTACCACAAACTGCAACTGAAATATCTCACAAGCAGCTCACAAGGGCATATTATAATACCAGAAAGGCAAAAGGAAAAGAGAGAATACATATTATAAAGCACCAGCAAATTTTACATCTTTAAAGTATTTTAAATTAATGCACAAAAAGGTTCCCTCCTCAGCAGTGACAATGGCACAGTCCTTTGCAAAGTTCTTTATACAAGATGAAACTATTTTTAGGATAGGGAGCCAAATGTTCAGCTTAAATGTGATTTAATTGACTGAAATGTTTTAGGTACTTTTAATTAGTGAAATGTGGAAACATATAATAAATGTTAATTTCCTGTATGAAGTCACGAGGAAAATCTTTGATAAATCATAAATTCACTGTGTTAGTTGCTTGCTAGTGCAGCAAGGAAAATTGATTATTTAAATGTGTATATTTGTTTTTGTATTAATACTTCTATGCTGAAGTCTGAAGTCAATATAGATTTGGGCTGAATTCTGTTTTGTCATTCCAGTCTCACGTCTACATAATGAAGATCAGAATTTAGCACCCTTTCTGTATATAGTTTAAAAAAAAGTTGTGTTTGGCCTTGTTTCATGTCTGAACTACCAGTACTGTATTTACATAATTTATTGAAACTATTGCTGATTAGCTTTATTAGTGTTTTCCCACCTGTTTGCATTGTTTAAACCTTGGTAATTTTTGATTGTACTGCTGAAGCACTTGAAGTACAGTTATCCTAGATGGCTGATTTTTTTTTTTTCATTGGAGGCAATTATGTTTAACTATAATTTTGAAGTGATATGCTGTATCATTGCTATAATGATATTTGTACTGCAGTGTTCTGATAACATATGCAAATGATTTTCCTTTAAAATATAGTAATATAAATCTTAGACTATTTTTCATTATGTATTTCAGTGAAATACTTGAACACTTTTTGAAAAGCAGTACTATTTTACACTGTTCTATAATAGGATTGGTTGGAAAATCGATTGAACCAATATTGTTTAAACTCATTTAACATAAAAGCATTATTTACACTATTTTTAGAGTGACATGTACTAACTATATTTTGAAATAAAGCCTCCTCTTGAAGTACAATAATCCAGTTTTACGAATACATGTTTTGCAAAAGTGTCAAGTTAGCTGTCCACTTCTGTCTAAAGAGAAACCCAATTCTTTTGATCCTTGGATAGGCAGCACCGTGGATATGGCACATTCAGCTCATAAGCAGATGGAGATATTGATCATATTCTGAAGTATCAGTATCAGCTGGTCAGAAGTACAATGTATGTACTCAAAAGTGAGAGCATTGTTCAGATGTGCTGATCAAACGTGTAAGACTGAGAAAAAGAGGTCTTTGTGGAGTAAAAATCTTTGTGTCATGAATGTTCATTGAAACCCTTTAAGAACTCCTATTGCCAGAGGCCGTGTTCATAGTGTTTTGAAACAATCCTGTTCTGAAGGACCCTATTGTGAGGAATAAGCCACAAAGGGAATGCGGAGGGAGTTTGCTCTGATGGAAAGATGAAAAGTAAATAAAAAATATAACTGGGGCTGTTACAACATAGCAAAAATGTAGATAATTGACAAACTACATTGTTTCCTCTGAATTGTTTTCCTTTGTAGTTTATTATACTACCAAAGCACCATATGTGATTGTGTAATATGTTTATTTTAAGCTGAGAGTAAGTAAGTAGTGTCTGCTTATGTCTTCATTAATATTAGAATAGATTGTTCTTTTCTAAAAAACATTTCAATATAGAAATTACAGATGAAAAACTCAAAAGTTTAATTTTTTAAATCTTGCTGGCTTCAAGATTAGAAAACTACATTTTGTTCTGACATGTTGAAGTGAACTCTTCTGAAAAATAAAGTTATGTTGTACACCATACAGTTGGTTTTCTGTTGCCATGAGTTTGTGTGCCAATCTGTTCCTTTTTCACAATTTCAGTCTGACCTATTTTAGTAATGCTAATTTCACAGCAGATCTTCAAAATTCAGAGTAAGTTGTGTAAAGCGAACTGTCACTAACCTGCTAACCTGTTTACCCAGCCACGTTCTCTCACACTCCAAAATGTACTCATCACCAGAACTCTGTCCTATAGGTTTGTGATAGCAAAAGCTAGTTGGCAGCAACATAACAGATTTAGCCAAACACAGAATTAATTAATAGGCTTCCATCTGGGACATCTAAATTCCAAACAGTGAGTATAATTGTTACTGTATAGCCAGTTTGATGCAAAGCACCAAATCCAGAAGCGTATGCATCATCCTTTATGCATGGGAGCCTGCCAAATAGATACAATTGTTTGAAAAATTAAAAAACAAGGAACTAGCAAATTAGCCAGTGGATTTTATGTTTTATGGGTGGTGACTCTGCAGTTCCCTGCATATTTTATAAGCTTTGTGACATTGTTGAAAAAGTAATTTGATTATAGCTAATTTGTAAAATTCTTACATCTTTCTTTCATGATAACCATTAATTTCTCGAGTTTGAGAGCTGAAGTGTGTGTGTGTGTGTGTGTGTGTGTGTGTGTGTGTGTGTGTGTGTGTGTTAAAAGGATTTTCTACGTTTAAACTAAGTCATGGTACTGATGATTCACCATGAATTATAAACTGGAAGAAACAAGGCTGAATTTAGATAATGCAGTTCTCAGATCATTTGTTGGTCAATGATACATCTAATGAAAAACTGATTACAGGACTTATTTAGTGCCTAGTAGCCATATTAATTCAAATTGGAGGAAGAAATGAATACAAGAAATCCATAAAGTTTGAGTTGACAGTATACCATAGATCAGTAGTTCCCAACTTTTTTTTATACCGTGGACCGACAAACCCAGTCACAAACTTTTGGCAGACCAGTAACATTCTAATTACATATTTGCATGTTCATTATACATATGCAAAATGTGAACATGCAAATATACAAATAGAATGTTACCGGTCTGCCAAAAGTTTGTGACTGGGTTTGCCAGTCCACAGTAAAAAAAGCCCCGGCTCCCAGTGCCAGCCCTAACCCTCTAGGGCCCTCTGCCCCTCCACTACCCCCCAGTAACAGTCCTGCTCCAATAGCCCCCTCACTACTAGCCCTGCCTCCAGAGCCAGCTCCACACCCTGGACACCCCAATGTCAACCCCCCACCTCTTGGAGCTCCCCAGTACTAGCCCCCCCAGTATTAGCTTTGCCCCCAGAGTTCCCCAGTACAAACCCCCTGCCTCTTAGAGCCTTCCCACCCCCAGGCCCTCCCAGCACTAGTCCTGCCCCCGGAGACCCCAGTGCCTGCCCAGCCCTCCTCACCTAGGCCTGTTCTGACTCCCAGATGCCAACTCAGCACTGCTTCTCAGGGCATGGCTTCCCTAAGGCTGCTGTGCTGGATGTGGCATGGCCCTCCTGTCATGCAGCAAACTGGGGAAGGATGTGCCTCTCCCAACAGCCACAATGGGAGGGGAGGTGCTGGGTAATGTATCCCAGCCCTGGCCCCAAGAGCTGCTGCAGCCTGGCAGCCAGTGGTTTGCTACCCAACACCAGTCTGGACCGGCAGTGGGGAACTGCTGCTATAGGTGACAAATAGCATATGAAATTGACTCAATAAAATATTACTGCACTCATCTTGTACTATGTACATTTTACATGTGAATAACAATAATTCTTTCCAAAAGCCAAATATAAGAAAAACATGGATAATCTGGTTTAAATTTAATTACTAAGACAATTCTTTGAGTTTGTGTAGTGCTGACAGGCAGAACTGAACTTAGGACCTCTGGAGCTTAGTGCACACGGGGGTTACATTTGCATACAGTTGTCACTACACCAATAGCAACTAACTTTTCAGAACTTAGTTTTCTACTGAAAATAACTAGTCTGTTTAAATAACTTTATACTGTAAAATGCAAACCCAGTTTTAGATGCACTAACTGTAATGTACTCAAATGTATAATACCAAAATGAATCACAAAACTAGTGAATACAGGGTCCGTCTAGACTACGCCTCTCACGTCGATATTGCTAATGAAGCAGGGATTTAAATATCCCATGCTTCATTAGCATAAACATGGCCACCACTTTTTTTCGAAATGGAGCTTTTTCGGAAAAAAAAAGGCAGTCTGGATGCGGATCTGTCGAAAATAAACCCTTTTTTGAAAGATCCTGTAAACCTCATTTTTTGAGCGCTCTCCTATCACCCATTCCCAGCTTCTGACAGAGTTAAAGTTGTTAATATGAATCTGAAATTGTTCAACGCTAAAGAGTTTTAAAACAGGGTCTACTGTACAGCGACCTCAGCCTAAATAGTACCCTGGCAAATACACCATTTAAAAAAATCTTTTAACCCTTTCTCAAAGCTATAGAAAAAGAAGGAAATGCAGTTAAAGTAATTATAATGTAAAGTGTTAAGTAAGACTTTCATTTTAACAGCATCCCCCCCACTAGTTGGGCATCACTTAGTTGGAATTAAAGATGGCCTTAACTGGACTTTTGGTGGAAAGAGAAGTGAATGGGGATGGCTGGAGCTGCTGGTGCCATTGCTGAAGTCCCATCCTGGTTCCTAGAAGACAAAACAAGACACACACACACAAAAATGTAAAGAAAAAGAACAGTAAAGCTAGAAAGCCAGCTCCCATCTCTGGTGTTGATGCTCACTGGCAGCCCTCCTGCTGGAAACACACAGATGCAGGACACAGACTCAGGCCTTGTCTACACTTACCGGGAACTTGATCTCCACAGAGTCAATCTCCCAGGGGTCGATTTAGCACAAGGCTGGGCAAGATGTGGCTGGGGGCAGTATCCGGCCCACCTAACACTAATCTGGCACATGGACTGCATCTGCCCACTTTCTGTTTATATTCCGCTGCCATTGCCACTGAATTTCCAGGAGGTGGTTCAGACAGCAGGATCCTATTTAAATGGCTTCTGGTTGTGGTGCAGGGACCAGAGCAGTGAGCCCTTTAAATAGCTGAAGCAACCTGTGTTGCTCCCAGGCAATGTGGTAGCAGTGGGGCTGGGAGCAATTAGCCCTTTGCTGTGCTTTTAAAAGCCTCTGGCACCAGACAACTCTGTGGGGAGGCTTGACCCGAGTCCCACCCCTTCCACCTCAGGGCTCTCCCCATTAGGAAGGGGTTGGAGCTGGCCTGTGACCACTTAAAAATTTCATTAAATGCCCCCACGCAAAAATTATTGTGCACCCCAGATTTAGCAGGGCTAGTAAAAGCTCGCTAAATTGACCACTGATCATGATCTCGTCAACTGCAATATTCCACCAGGTCCCAAGAAGTAAGGGGAGTCGATGAGAGTTTTTCCCATCAATCCCCACAATGGGAATGCAGAGTAAGTCAGACTAAGGTATGTCAATTCCATCTATGCTATTCCCATAGCTGGAGTTGTGTATCTCAATTCAACTTCATTGCCTACTGCAGACTTCGCCTCAGTCCACCACTGGCCAATTTGTACCACTGATGGGGCTGTTCAGGGAATTGCATTTAACTCTCTGGTCACAGGCTGACAGCAGTGTTATAAAATATACCATCTTGGTTGGCTAAGCCAGACTTTTATTAGGCTATGTCTAGACTGCAGAGTTTTTCTGGGATACTGCATCCAGGGAATGCATCCGCTTTTTCAGAACAGTTTCCAAAAAAGTGGGAGTGTTTTTTCAGCATCCTTGTATTCCTCTCAGTGAGAGGAATAAGGGATGTTCTGAAAGAGAAGGTTTTTCTGAAATTTGGCCCCGTGTTTAGAGGCCAAATTTAGGAAAAGAATGTTCTGAAAAAAAGAGCGGAAATAGAAAAAAGCCTGCAGTCTAGACATAGCCTTAGAAGGGAAAAGAGGGGCAGGAAAAAGAAGAAATAAGGTATGTGTGTGACAAAATATCATATCTCAGCTGGTGAGGATTTAGCTGAAGGGGAAGTGGCAGTGTCATCTGGCTCCCTTGGTCTGGTCATGACATCTCCAGGATAAGAATGAAGAAGGTCCAAGGTTCCAGGAGACCGTACAGGTGGCAACCACGATAGGAAACCTTGCTCCTTCCCCATCACTTGCTTTCAGAGAGCCCATCTGTTCACATTTCCCTCAAAAGTCTCTTTTTGGAGGACCCCCCAGAAGGGAGAGATGGGTGAAATAGCCCATTCCTTCATTCATGTGTTCACTAATATCTCTGGAGATATTTAAGAGCAGGTTAGATAGACCTCTGTCTGGGATGGTCTAGATGGTACTGGGTCCTGGCGTGAGGGCAGGGGACTGGACTCGATGACCTCTCGAGATCCCTTCCAGTTCTAGTGTTCTATGATTCTATGAAAAAGGTAAACCCTGTAATTTGACAAAAAGCTCATTTGAGATAACTCTTCAAAGCCTCTTTGTGCAGCTGCATCCATGAAAAGGCCGAAGAGCTAAATTCCCAAGCAGATAACTAGACTGAACATATGTTTGGCTGTGTTCTGATATCTGGGGAAACTGGATATTTTGCTTTAACCACCTCTTCCTCTGAACAAGCACATACCACCACCTTGGCTTTTGATGTTCCCTAAAGCACCTTGGCAGCTAAGGCTGCCTAACACTAGGAGTGGCTGCAAATGGTAAAATGTTGGCAGCTAGACTGTGCTAGCAGGCATTTTGCTAGAAGTAGTGTCGCTGCACTAGTGGGATAATTTGGGATAACAGTGGGATAATATGATAAAAAAACTGGAAATGTAGACTGCATTTGAAAAGTAGATATATGTAGTAAATTGCACCTACAAAATATTTGCACCTGAACACAAGAAGACCTTGTGGTCCTATAGATTCCTCTCTCTACTGCAAATGAATTCTCTTAAAATTCTGTATATTTCACCAAGGGTCTTTGTTTCTGAAAGTGAGCTATGAATTCCAAGTCGATTGTTGAGAAATATCCAAAAAAGTTTCAAGAAAAAAAATGCACTTCTATGGCAAAGTGATACTGTCTGGTTTTTTATTTTAATTTAATATTGAATGCAAATAATTCTGGATAGTTTATATAAAACTATATGGATCTGTAGTTGTTCCTTTCTGATTGCTTACTGGTTTTAGATGAACGATTTGGACAAGGTCTCTGATTTCTGACTTCATTTGAGTTGTTGAAAAATGTCACACATTCATTAGTAAAAAAGATTTTTGCCACTAAATGAAAATAATTTTGCAGCTCTTTTCTATCTGGGATCCTTGGGCTCTTTATATGGCTCCTGTAGATTTAGTCTGGCTTGGTGATTGGTAATGGGATGTAAAATATTCTCTCTCTCCAGGTCACATGTAGTGCTGGCAGTCTGTTAACGAAGGCCATTTTCATCAGACTGCTATATGATGACCTATGTGAAATGAGCCTGTGAGCTCATTGCCAACCCTATCACTCATACTAATTAGCACTTTTGTTGGCAGTCTCAATAGAGAGGGCAAGAAATAAACAGACTCTGAAGCTGAGCTACCATTTCATCCCTGAGGATGGTTCCTCCTGAGGCCCCCTGACAATAAGTTTCTAGTTCCCTCACTCTGGCACCTTTCAGGACACACACCGTAAAATCACTCCTTTGCTTTTGTACCATTTGAAGTCACTTTGGCAAGCATTTGTGAAATTTGCCAGTTCCAAAAAGTTAAACTCTTGCTTTCTTCCATGTGTAAATTCCTGCCATTATCTCCTGCCTCCATATGCTCATTTGTGCCACAAATCATTTCTGAGCTCTGTTGTCCTGCCCAGCCTTTCCTAGAGCTTACCCAGCCTACTTCTGCTTTCCTGTCTGGCTTTTCTCTGCAGGTTTCTCCTCTTGCTTTACTTCATGCTACCATTTACCTTTTATTTTTTAACTTGCCCTCTTCCGGTGCTCCTTGGGTCCAATAGTACTGTGCTCAATCTGTACTCCTTTATATTCTTTTGGCCCTTCTTCGATATTCCAGTGGTACAGTTCCTTGGCCACTCTACCTGACAGTCTTTCTAGTCCTTCTTAATGCTTCCTCCAGTCTGTACAGAGTGTTTCTTGACTTTCTGATGCTAAAGAAGTGACAGTGGACCTGAATTTGGTCCAGGAAAGGGGTATTATAATTGTTTGACCGCGTGCCATGACATCTTTTTGTGATGGTACACTGTCTGAGCCAAACAATAATTAAAATAAGCACCATAAAACAAAAGCCACACAGCTCACATTTTTATCTGTAACTACAACATGTATGTCTCTATTTAAATACAATTACCTGTTGAAAACCCTCAGTCTGATAGAAATATTGGGGGCACATCATATGCCTTAACATGGTAATATGAAAACAATATTAGATGTAAGGAGTTCAGTAGACAAGATGGTAGATGCTACGTTTGTGAATATATAAATACAGGCAGTCCCCGGGTTACGTACAAGATAGGGACTGTAGGTTTGTTCTTAAGTTGAATTTGTATGTAAGTCGGAACTGGTACATATTTTGGGGGGGAACGGGGAGCTGGAGTTAGGTGGAAAACACCCTGATTCTCATACAACTTCCTTATTCTAAGAAAAACACATACTGTTTTGATATGAAGGTTTTTTTGGTTGATATTTTAATTAAAAATTGATCATAAGTTTCAGTGTTTCATGCTATATCCAAATCTTCCTTTTGGGGTACCTGAAAGATCCCAGTTATTCATTTAATAGTCAGAATCTTTGTTTTTTATAACTAAAAAAAGTTTATTCAATGCATATTACTGTTCCAAATAGAATTTGCTACAGATGGTTCAGTGAAATGGGTATTAAGTGTAATCAATAGTCATTGAAGAGCACAGTGAAATATTGATACAATCAAAGCTGTTGTTGTATTCTACTGAGCAGAAAATGGAAATCCCTTCCTGTGAAGTGTGTGTGTGAATTTATCCACAGGATTAATTTTAAAGAAAAATTCTGTGTTGGGAACAGGAGTTTAGCCACAGGTGGGTCCTCATTGTCCACTCACCCACTTTGCAACCAGACCCATCCCCTCGGGGCTTACCCTGCTCCGCTCCAGCCAGGGTGTGGGGTTGGGGCTTATCCCCTCTTCCCTTCTGTCCTGCTCCTCCCCATTCTTGCCCACCCATACCACTGGGTAATTTTTCAGCTTCACCTCTGCCAGGCTGGAAGGGACTTGTTAATTTCACGTGACGCTAACAAGATACTTGCAGCTCTAGTGCTGAAGAGGGAAAGAGCTGTTGCTCCCAAGGTGGGGACTGTAACACAATGGGTCTCTCTGCCTGCTGCTCCTGCTGTTCCCTAGGAAATTAATTTTTCCGCTCTGGGGTGCCCCCTTTTGGCGGGTGTCTTGTTCCCCCCAGCAGACCCGTGTCCTCCGCGGCGAGAAAAGCCGCTCCGCGTCTCCCTGGTCTGCTGGGAGGGGGGCGCTAGCTCCGCGTCTCCCTGGCCTGGACAGTGGGGGAGGCACCCCGCACTAGCTGCGCCCCTCCCTCTTCCCCCCCCCCCCCCCCGTTTGTAACTAGGGATCCGACGTAAGTTGGATTGATGTAACCCGGGGACTGCCTGTATTGGAATATTGTCCCCAGCAGTGTCCTAAATTACACAGTGATACTGTAGGGGAAGGTAATGTGCACCAGACCTGTCAGAGCATGAAAGGACATTATGATGAACACATCTTGTCTCCTTAGACTGTAAGTTCTTTAGAGTGGGAGCTCTTACTATGTGCCTTTACAGACCCCAGTTCTGTAGCTAGTCCATATCTGGTAGAGAAACCCAGGGCAATAGCTATTTTAGTAAAGGGTTGGTTTATTCACACTTGCATTGCATCTAGCTAATGTTCACTAGGAGAGGGTTAAAAGAAACGTCTTGTTCTTATACTGTGAACAAGATTCCTTACTTGTTTCTAAACATAAGAGAGTCTCCACAGAAGCAGAAGTACAATAGGGTACTGCTAAGAGATGCTTGTTACCATTTTATTTAACCATCCCACAGCCAGTCTTTATTGAAAAGCTTTAAAAAGCACAGTTTCTGTATGCTGGCTAAGTGTATGAGTAATATAAATGTCCATATTCATGCACTATGTATTGTTTTCTGTAACAGCAAAGCAATGATATATATGTGAAAGCAGAAAATAGGACAGATTAATTACAGGGTAGATGTTCTTAACATTTATTGCCACAGGGTTGCTTGCTTACAATGGGATCCTAAATCTACACAACACTTGACTGAAGAGCATCCTAATATCTTTAACTGGATTTTGTCAGAGACTATAACCAATAAATAAGAAAATAGCTGTTTATACTGCTGGAAGGACTTTGTGTGCCTGGACATTTTGCTGAGCATGAACATTATTAAATTTAGTAATACTAAGACACTTTGGATCTAAAGTGGAAAGGATGAAAGTGGCTATAAAAAAAGGTAAAGAGTACTTTTCCTTCTTCCCTAGGGGGAGCACAGAACATAGATATACAACAGAAAAAAGCTGCCAGTTCAAGGCGAGGCCTCTCTGAGTTTATTCTGATTTGCATTGAAGGCTTGGCCAGTGGCATGCTGATTATAAAATTTGATGTGACTATGCTCTGAAGCCTTTGGCATGTAATCACTCTACTTTAACAATCTTACATAAAAATTTTGAAATTCAAGCAGATCTTAACACAGCCTCTTCCCTCCACTTAAATGTTGGTGATTCTGCAAGCAACCCAATTTTCTTTTCTTGTATAGATACCATGAACAAAAACAATGGAGCCTGAAGGGCCACATTCTCAGCAAATGTAATTCAGCATAATTCAACTGATTTTAATGAAGCAACATTAGTTACTAGCTAAGAATTTGGCCATATCTGTTTTGACCACTATACATCTCACCCAAGTGGTTTTTCAATCTACTTTTCATCGGGTTTGTTTTGTGTAACAGTCATTTGTATCTATTACATTACACAGATAATTGTTTTCTGTTAACTTGACCTGAAAACTCATATTTTGCTTCTCTCTTGACATCCTGTGAACCCCAAGTTGTTAGTGTGATTAAAGTCTCCAGAAATGTCTTGAACCAGGCAAATCAACAGAGGAAAGGAGAAAAGAATATATTGACATTATGGGGTCCTGTTTGCTCAGACTGTGAAGGAGACTATTTAATTCTCTATCTAGGCTTGACCAAAAAAAAAACAACCACACCTCCCTGTCATCATTCTATATATTAGCTTGTAACTCACTTAAGTGTGAGAACTTAACAGTGTCACCAATGAGAAGAAATGCATGCTGAAGTCTATAAACACTGAGGGGGGAAAGATGCATGAAAGATCCAGGTGAGAATTAGCTAGGAAGTGTGGAATTATGGCACTGGAAATTAACCAAGATAAAAAGCTGAGGGGTGTGGGTTTTTTCAACTCCCAATGCTGGGGCTCAGTGGAGTAGCATAGTGAGGCAGAGTAGCCTCCCTCTGACTTTGGTGGGGAGGGACCACTATACTCCCCCATTGGATGGAGCAAAGCCAGATAGAAGCAGAGGGGTGGGACAGGAAGTATAAGAAGAAAGCCAGCTAGAAGACTTTAGCTCCCCTGCTGAGCTCTGTAGCACTGTGACCCCAGGGGAAATGGAATGCAAAGAAGAGCTGCTAGGATTGCCATCTATGGTTTACCCAGAGGAGACAGAGTGAATTGAAGAGTTCCTGGGGCGGCGGTCCACTGTCTACCCAGAGGTTACCTCCTGTCACAATTTGGACCGTAGGCTAGGACCTGGTAGAGTAGAGAGTACGTAGGGGTAGTGGCCTATTCAGCTAGCCCTGAAAGCCTATGCCTTGTATGTTAGCTGTCTGCCCTAGCCAGATGTCGTGAAGATGAGGACTTTAATAGGGGTTCAAAAAAGAACTAGATAAATTCATGGATGATAGGTCCATCAATGGCTATTAGCCAGGATGGGTAGGAATGGGGTCCTTAGACTCTGTTTGTCAGAATTTGGGAATGGGTGATAGGAGAGGGTTCACTTGATGATTATCTGTTCTGTTCATTACCTCTGGGGCACCTGGCATTGGCCACTGTCAAAGACAGGATACAGGTACAGACCTTTGATCTGACCCTGTATGGCCATTCTCATGTACCTGGACTGGAAATTAGGTGGCTAACCTGAATCTTCACCAAAGCTTCTATTTTTAGCATGCTAGTGTGAGCCCCATAAGTGGAAGTGAGTCCATACAGGCCCTATGAAAGGTGCAGTGTAGACATACTGGCTGTGTCTAGACTGCATCCCTTTTCCATAAAAGATGCAAATTAGACATCTCAATTGCAAATGAAGCGGGGAATTTAAATCCCCCCCGCATCATTAGCATCAAAATGGCTGCCGCTTTTTGCCGGCTCGGAGCTTTGCCGGAAAAAAGCACCAGTCTAGCCATGGATCTTAAAATGAAGGATAAGGGATCTTTCAGAAAAGGCTTTATTTTCCGAAAGATCCACGTCTAGACCGGCAAAGCTCCGAGCCTTAAAAAAGCAGCAGCCATTTTTATGCTAATGAAGCGGGGGGGATTTAAATCCCCGCTTCATTTGCAATTGATATGTTTAATATGCATCCCTTTTACGGAAAAGGGATGCAGTCTAGACACAGCCACTTTGTGGTGCTGCTGCAGCAGGGTGGAGTGGGGATTCAGTAAAGGAAGAAGAGCAATAAAAAAATGGCAATAGCGCATAGCAACTAGCTAGTGACTCTGGAGAGGGCTATTCAATACCAGATGAGATTGCATTATTACAGAAAGCTCTATAGTATGATCTGACTCATTCGATAAAAATATTAGGGGACTTCACACTGTTTCTGTCTGGTTTTCTCCTTCCTGCAGTAGTGAGCATCCTTGATTATCATTGGCATAAATACCATGGAGAGCGGTAGCAGTGAGCACCTAAGGAAACATAACTTACACATTTTTAGAAGTGGGGAGTATCCCTGCAGGAAAAGGTACCTTTTTCTTAATTCCCTTATCAAAATACTTCTCCATATAATCTTCCTGCAGATACTCTTGACAATTTGAATGTTTATCACAACCTCAAAAGGCCCCCAGGGCAGCCATTTATGAGTGCAAACATTTAATTAAATTTAAGTGTGTTCTTTATATTTTTGTAAAATTACCTCCCCATTTTAAGAGGAGCCTACTTCTTTTTATTTTGTCTGCATATCTGACAGCTGATTGTTAGTTTGTAACTGCAGCCAACACAGCTGACACCACTTTTGTTCCTATCAAAAATTTCTTCCACTTTTGTTTAAAACTGTGATTAAAGCTTTTCTGCATTCTGCCAGCCAGCCAGCTGGACCTGCTAGAATTAGGATACTAATGTAAGCTCCTTCCTGAGGAGAACACCACTTTTGTAGCTGTGTCAGACAAGTGCCACCTTTTAAGACTGATTGCTGAGCTCTAAATGACATTTTTGATATTTTGACGGAAAGAAGCCATTTATTTTCCCAGGCTTCAGAGTAAAGAACACTTGCATCCCAAGAGAGCAATCTTGTTTTTCAGCAGCACAGCAATTACTTACAGGTGCAACAAGCAGCTGGTGTTTCAAAGTCTGTGTGGCATCATCTGTCCAAGAAATGCCTTTCAGGGACTTATCCCATTGCTCTTCTGCACCTGCCCAGCCTACTGGAACAATTTCATAGTTTAAAAAATTTCATCATCCTACACCTGGCTAGCATTCCACTACCCATCCACTGTTTATGAGAAATGAATTAACGGTACAGACCCCTAACAGGTTTATGTGCATGCTAACAACCTGAGCTCAGAATTGGCATGGAACATGAATTTAGCCAAGTTTTTGCTTCTTTGAATATGCTCATGCATAGGGCCCTACCAAATTCACAGTCATGAAAAACATGCCATGAACCGTGAAATCTAGTCTGCAAGTGAAACTGTTTTTTCTGTGTCCTTTTGTCCTATACTATACAGATTTCACAAGGGAGGCCAGTGTTTCTCAAACTGTGTGTCCTGACCCAAAAATCAGTTCCAGGAGTTGAGGGGTCACAAGGTTCTTTTGAGGGCATTACAGTATTTCCACCCTGACTTCTGCACTGCCTTCAGATTTGGGCAACCACAAAGTGGCGGTTGTTGGGTAGTCAGCCCTCTCTGAAGGCAGTGCCCCTCCAGCAGCAGTACAGAAGTATGAGTGACAATGCCATACCACACCATCTTTACTTCTGTGCTGTAGCCTTCAGAGCTGGGCAGCTGGAGAGTGGCAGCTGCTGACTGAGGACCCAGCTCTGTAGGCAGCAGCACAGAAGTAAGGGTGGCAATGCCAAATCATGACTTCTGTGCTGTTGCTGGTGATGGCTATGCTGTAAGAAGTAGGCTTCCAGCCAGCAGCCACTGCTTTCCAGCTGCCTAGCTCTGAAGGCAGCTTTGCCACCAGTAGCAGCTCAGACATCAGGGTAGCAGTGTCACAACCCTCCCACAATAACCCTGTGACACCAACAACTCCTTTTTAGGTCAGGACCCCTACAATTACAGCACCCTGAAATTTCATATTTAAATAGCTGAAATTTATTATTTAAAAAATGCTGACCATACAATCAACCAGAAAGGACTGTTGTGAATTTGGAAGGGCCCTACTCGTGTATAAGGTTGGCCCTTCACAAGCAGAGCAATTTTTATAGATATTGTGAGCTATGTTTTCAAGAAAATGGCCTTCATCCTTGGGGGCTTAGTCCGTTGCAACACTTAATGGCTACGTCTACACTGGCCCCTCTTCCGGAAGGGGCATGTAAATTTCAGCAGTCGTCGTAGGGAAATCCGCGGGGGATTTAAATATCCCCCGCGGCATTTAAATAAAAATGTCCGCCGCTTTTTTCCGGCTTTTAAAAAAGCCGGAAAAGAGCGTCTAGACTGGCCCCGATCCTCCGGAAAAAGTGCCCTTTTCCAGAGGCTCTTATTCTTACTTTGAAGTAAGAATAAGAGCCTCCGGAAAAGGGCACTTTTTCCGGAGGATCGGGGCCAGTCTAGACGCTCTTTTCCGGCTTTTTTAAAAGCCGGAAAAAAGCGGCGGACATTTTTATTTAAATGCCGCGGGGGATATTTAAATCCCCCGCGGATTTCCCTACGACGACTGCTGAAATTTACATGCCCCTTCCGGAAGAGGGGCCAGTGTAGACGTAGCCAATGTGTTTGTAATTAGCTGTTGCAAGGGTGCAACTGAAGTAGCATTAGTATTCTTATGTAATATCAACATTACCATAATGCCAGAGGCATTACTCTAATCAGAATCAGGGATCTGTTGTATTAGGAGTTGTATAAACACTTAGCAAGGCACAGTCTATGCTTAGAAGATGTTTGCCTCTAAGGGTGTGTCTATACTGCACTGTTATTTCACGATAACTAGCCTTATTTTGAAATAACAATGCGAGCATCTACTCAGCCATTCTATTATTTCGATATTTTGAATAAGATGGCTTATTCTGAAATCTGTAAACCTCATTCTACTAGGAATAACACCTATTCCGAAAGAGCTATTTTGAAATAAGGCATGTGTAGATACTCCACTGCTGCTATTTCAAAATAGCTCTTCACTAGGGCCATTTTAAGTTATTCCTCCTCAGTGCCTCCACGGGCTGTAAATGAAGACAGCATATCTACATTAGGCAAGCCTACATTGGACTAATTTTTAGGCTTCCCTGCAGTTTAGACTGCAAAATAAACTATTTCAAAATAACTATTCGGAATAGCTTATTTCAAAATAAGCGTGCAGTGTAGACATACCCCGAGAAGACAGGTGACATAAAAAGGGGTGGGATAGGATGGCTAGGATGCATACCCTGCAAAGGTGTGTGCATGGATGGATTGATAGATTAGATTTTCCTGATACCTGCAAATATAGAGAGAAAATATCACTCACATCTTTATTAATTTTGGAGGAAGAAGAGATAAGAAGGCAGGAAACCAGCAACTGAACAGAGGGGGAATCAATGTTTTCAAACTTGTTTGCCTAAAATTACACAGCTCAATCACCAAGACTAAGTGGCCTGGTATTTTTGAAAGTACAGTCCCATTCACAGAGATACCAGTGAATGAGTAAAAAAGTTGGAGATGGGAAATGTTTCCCCTAACTCGCTACCACCACCAGTAAAACATAGCCACACACTGGTCCTCTTTGTGTGGAGTAGTCACCAGCACTTGTACCATGTGTCATCTCAGACTTCTCTGAGCACACTTAGAAGAGAGGATGCTAAGAATGCCAGCACAAACTCTGCACATAGATGCAACGGTAGTGTAGCAAAAGTAATTGCCTTAATATTGTTATCTTTTGTGACCAACCCTCCCTCAAAAAGTGTAGTATACAGCACTGAAGACACAACACCCTGTCAACAATGAGACAGCGTATACCTATGCTATTAGCTTGCGTCTCTTACCACATGATTCCAAACCTGTACTACTACATAAGTCACCGAGAGAAGGGATAAAAGTTCAATTTATAAAAACAGAAAAAATAGTAAATAGAGCTGTTCAATTCATACTTAGTGGATGCTTTTTGACACCCAAATGACTGCTTTATTGAATAATTTGTGACATATAAGGAGTAAATAATAGACATGATATATATTATGAGAGAGACATGGAATTAAATACATAACATACAGTAATGCTATTTGCAACTCTCCAAGCCCTAGATTTAAATAAAGATAGACCTGGGGTAAAACTACAATGGAAAAAAGTCAGGGTTACTCTTAAATCTAAATAGCTAAACAGTTACATGTGTGGGCATACACAACACCAACAGTCAGAGCACCATCTTAACCCTCTGTCTCTCTAACTTCAGAGGCAGTGGACCATGATAGAGACTGACCTTTGCTTTCCTTGCCTTGAGCACCATCCCTGTGTAACATGGATGCATCACTAGAAGCCATGAAATCTCAATCAGGTGTAAAACCGAGAAGGGACAGAAGCTGCAATTCCATTGCCAACTCTCACCATATGTGGTATTTTATTTAAAGCATCAAAGCTTTCCCTTTAAATAAAAGTATGTTATTTTTGATCCTCATGGTTGTGGCACAAAGCTTGAAAATATGATCTGAGTTAACCTCAAAGGTCCCAAAACTGGACATTAAACAGAAAGCTGCCCAAAGCTATTATTTTAAAATCTCATAATTTTAAGCTAGTCTCATAATATTTGGGCCCTGACTCATGATTTTTTAATATATTATTGTTGTTTGCATTCTGGTAGTGCCAAGGGGCACCAAGAACAAGCAGGGCCTTACTATGCATACAGTAAAAGAAAGTCCTTGCCCCAGAGAACTTAAAATTTAACAGGCATTCCTTTGCCTGGAGAACAACAGCAGATAATAGTGATGTGACTTGGGCAAGGCCATGCAGCAGCCTGTAGTAGGTCTTTTAGAACTTAATATTTACGTATTCAGTCATGGTCTGATATGCTGTTTATGGAAAAGCCCAATTTACAGTTCACTAGTGGACTGGTGGGCTACCCCTGGCACAGCCTGATCCAGAAGGATTTAGAGAAAGGTATAAAGCACTCACAATTAATCTAAGGCCATGTCTACATTGCATAGTTTTTTTTGACAAAAGGTGACTTTTATTGACAATACAGTGGCGGTGTACAGTCAACAATGTTCCTCCAAAAACAAAACTTTCCTGCTTTGACACCAAAATAAAACCACCTTGATGAGAGGCCTACAGATTTTTGCAACAAAGGTAGAGTGACAAAGTATCAGTGTAGATACTGTGCTTGGTTATGTTGCTGTAAATGACCTCTATGAGATCTCCCACACTGCCCATCCTGACCACTCTAGTCAGCATTCGAACTCTATGGCCTTGCACCCGGGTATGCTGACATCTGCCTTTCCCCCTTTAAAGGCCTGGGGAATTTTGAAATTTACTCAGCATGGACAGGTCTCACAGCATCTTCCTGGCTGACCATGGTGGCTCTATGCAGCAAAGCCTCACCCACTTGGAGCACACACCTAAATTGTTGGATATGTTGGCTCTGTGGGGAGCAGAGGCTACACTGCCCTGGCTCCATTCCAGCCATAGGAATTTCAATGCTTTAGTGAAAAGTTTCTGTTGTCATGTTGGATAAGGGCTATGAACTAGACAAGCATCAGTGCAGTATGAAGAAAAATGAGCTGAGGCAGGCATAGCAAGAAGGCACAGGAATCAAACCATTGCTCGGGTGCTACACCAAAGACCAGCTGCTTCTGTTAGGAGCAGGATGCTATCCTCAGTGGTGACCCCCACTTCCACCTCCAACAGCCCTATGGATATTTCAGGAGTTGAGACAGCAGCTAGAAAACTCACCCCTGAGGATGAAGTGATTGATGAGGAAGTGGAGTTGGAGGATGAGATGTGACTGTCAACAGAGTTCAGTGGTGATCCAGAACCGCTTCTTGACCCTGGATGGTTCAAGCCAGTCCCAGCACCCCATCTGTGGTACACCTGATAAAGGATAGGAAAAATCTGGTAAGTAATCTTTTTATGTTGATGGTGCTCAGTTACCTAAGGTAAAGTTGTCCTTTGTTTTGTTATATGCAAAACATGGCTTATGGGATAGAAATATACAAGACTAGCTATGTTTGTGACTGTTTCACATTCCTTTATACAGCTATGCAGTGGGGTACAGCCGTGTGTTAATGCACACTGAGATTTCATAGAAATCATCCAGAGAGATCACTAGAAAATTTTCCTGGAGGTACTTGTCAATCCTCTGCTTAATGCTCTTGGGCAGAACTGCTTTGGTCCTTCTCCCATTGCAGGAAACTTTTTTGCACCAATCAGCAGTCACTCGTGCAGGGACCAAAGCAACACACAGATGAATAACATAGGGACTTGGTCGGATGCTGTACACATGCAAGCATCCTTGCTTACCCTCAGGAGTGAACTATTAGCTTCAATCATGCACACACACACACACGCTATGGAAAATGGTGGCAGTATGTACAATATAGTCCCTGCTCACTTGCAGTAATCCCTTAAAAACACCAAAATTCTTTGCCCCATGTTGAACACTACTCCTACCACAGTTAAAACTTTCCATGCTTAGGGAATTTGTCGAGCTGCGTTCTTTCTGAGGGACAGTGAGAAATTGTATTTTACTGTTATGATTCAATGCTCCAAGTGCACTATCATGCTTCTATTTATTGTTGCTTGTTCTTCTGCAGATGTGACCTTCCGGGGACCCACAAGACCCTGGTGGAAAGCCTTCACCTGAGAAGGGAATGACTGAGGAAGAACAAGGAGGACATGTTTCAGAAGGTGTACCAATACTGTGTTGCCAGACAACAAACAGAGGGCATGAAGCTAGGCTGGAGACGAAGGAGAGTCAGGAGCAAATTTTAGTGGGCCAGGAGTGAATGATAAAAGTGGCAGAGGAACAAATCAAGATGCTGAAGTCCCTAATCATGCTGCAGTCAGAATGCATGGCAGAATGCTTTATAGAAAGACACATTACTGATGATCATTGTCAAAATGGTGCCTCAAAGCCCTCGGATAGCACCATCATACCCCCTCTAACACCTCTGCTATCTGATTGCTCAAAATGAGCCACCAGGTGATTCGCCTCCATGCTCCACTGCCAGGGAAACTGTTCATCCTTAGGCTACATCTACACTAGCGAGTGTTGAAGAGCTCCTTGCTGTGCTCAGATTTCCTGTGTAAGGCTTCATGAGTCATGGGTTTAAAGGGTACAATGGATCTCCCAAGATCACTGTGGGCATTTCAGCATTCCCCATTGGAATCTTTTGGTCTGGAAAGAAAGTCCCTGCTTACTGCTCTCTGCACAGGTCACTGTTCCTGAAGATAAGTGGGTCCTGTACCTTCCCTGAACATCGGTGAAATTAGCCCAGTGGTTCACAAGCACCTGAAATAACACAGAGAAGTACTACTTTCTGTTGTGATAATTTGGCACAAGATGCTCTGGGGCTACAATTGAGATATGCCTGCCATCTATCCCCCGCCACAGTTAAGGAATCCCAGTGCTGCAAAGCCATCCACTATTTCACACCCATTTCCCAGAGCCACAGTCCTTCATAGCAGGATGCAATTAGTGGACTTGAACACCTGTGTGCAGGCAACCTCTCTGGTGGACTTTCCAATGCCAAACTGATTTGAGTCTCACTCTTAGTGGTTGCCACACAGTGATAGCCACACGCTTCTCTACCAAGAGAGCAGCTCTCATTTTGGTGTCCTGTGCCACAGTGCTGCATCGAGCTCCACACACAGTTCCAGGAAAGTGATTTTGCACCCTCAGAATTCTGCAGCCACCACTCCTCATCCCAGACCTGCATAAGAATGCGAGCCCACCACTCAGTGCTTGTTTCCCGAGCCCAAAAGCTATGGTCCTCCATGTCCAGCTGTTCGGTGAATGGCAAAAGTAACCTGGGGTTTCTTTCCCTGGCACACAGCAAGGCACGCATTACAGATTCCAGTTCTGATTCAGAGCTCATGATATATTGCATGATCAACCTCATTGTCGTCAGAACAGTGACTACAACAGCAGAGAGCTGTGTATCTCTGTGAATCCATTCTTTCAGGCAGAGATGGCAGGTGCACAGTAAATAGGAACGGCTGCAAAATGGCACATCATTTAGTCGGAAGCCCATGGAATAGTAACACAAACATAACTTCATCATAGGACATTGAGCCAGCAACCAGGATGCACTGAGACCCACTCCACCTTCCCACAACTCCTAGCTGCAGAAGGTGGATTGTTGCACAGTGGGATAGCTACCTGCAGTGTGATGCCCTCACTGTCAATGCTAGAGCACCAGTTGCAGATGCACTTAGTCAACACAAGGAGTGTTGTGTGAACATGCACAGGTGACGTAACTATAGCAGCTTCAGGGGATAGCCAAGTTAGTCTGTTACAGAAAAAAACAACAAATGGTCTGGTAGCACTTTATAGACTAACATGTAGATGGCATGTTTTGTAACTATAGCAGTTTATGATCATCGGCGTACTTTGCGCTGACTTAATTCTATAGTGTAGACATAGGCTACTTTTGCAAAACTCTACACAATTCACAGGCTGTGGAAACACTGGATGACAGCAGTTGAGAAATTATATAATTTTAAATTACAGAGCTTTGGTGGGGTTGTTTAAATCCCATCACTTCATCACTTGGCAGTTAACTCTGCTGCTTCTGCAACTGTTGTTAATTAATACAACCCCTGTGAGAATATGAGTACACTTTCTTTAAATCTACAGCTGGAAGCCAGGCAGAAGGAAGGCTTTGGAAAGTTCTAAACAAGAGCCTGATTATGAAGTAAAGGGTGAGACATTAGCTTTTTTCCCCTTATCCTGGTTCATTGGTACAAGAAAGTGAAGTTTCTGTTTTTCCCTTACCTTTGCTATCATTCCTTTTATCTATAGGTTTGGGTTGACACCCACAGATAGGTTACAGCATATTCCACCATCTTCCATCTGGGAATCTTTTACAAATGTTAGTCATTTTTATCCTGATAGTAAAGCATAATTATCTACATTTACAGATGAAAAGAAAATGAAGCATGGAGATTAGAATTCAGAGCCCCATGTTTGGGGTTTATGTTGCGTGTAGACTGCATGGGCCTTCTCTATTAAAGCACAAATTGCCTTGTAAGATTAAGGCCAACTCTTTCAAGCTTGATTTGAGTGGCAGCTGTGACATCCATATCTGGAAAACGAGGCCACTCAATTTTATTATCTAATGTAGATTTAGATGCTTAACATGGCCAGGAATGAGACCCAGATCTCCTGTCTTCTATCTCTCTTCTTTCCTCATTTCTCCCAGAAATTATCTCCCGTGGCCACACAATGTAAATGGAAGCCAGGCTGTTGTGAAACAAAAATAACCAATGTTCTTTACATCACCCTTCAATAATTTTCTATATTCAAGGCAGTGCAGAGCAGAGTTTTAATTAAAAGGTCAATGGGGGAAATATCTACTGGGAAATTTCAGTTCTTAAACTTTCCTTCAACATAGCAACAGAGGCAGATAAATTTAACTGCCAATTAGCCTTGGTGCTATAGTCTTTCTGAATAAGCCCAAGCACAGCTGCTCCACTTTTTAGACAGTTTAATCAGTTCATTCTATCTTGCCACCGAATGCCAAGAGCTTTTGTGCGGTCAGTCAAAATCCTACATTAGCTTGTTACCATGTTCACTTTCAGAAAAAAAAAATCCAAAGGGATTGAGTGGCTACTCTTCCCCAACTGCCTTCCTTTGTCTTCACAATTTCCTCACAACTGCACAGGTGCTTGCTGACTTTTTTTTAAGAAAAAACTCAATTACTTTTCAGCCAACTTTTTTTTTTAATAGGTCGGTTTTCTCTGCAAGAAATTTTCTCTCCAAGCTTATTCATTTGGGAGATCTTTACATACATTGTGCTTTTGTTCTGGAAATGGATATTTTGCAGATTTATTGCTGTATCCTCATAAAAATAACTAGACCAAACAGACCACTCGGGCTCATGCACCAAGCTAAGTTATTCAACTTCATGCAATGTTTGTTAAAGATGAATGAATATAATAGCCTAAATTTAAAGCACAAAGGCACAGTTAGGTGTCTAACAAAGTCTGTGTTTGTGCCCCCACAATGTGTGGGTGCCACATTTTAAAAATACTCTTTAAAAAATAAGAATAATACCCCATTACAGATATTTAACCCCAGATGGTTTCAACTCAGGCTTCATGAAGGTATCTTCTAACAAACATCAGAAACTTGGAATTTTTTCCCTCACTGCTGCACTCTATGAGTTGTTGGGTAGAATCCTGTAAAATGATGATACAGCCTTTAAATATTGTAACAAACCCCACGGCCACTTAAAACTCAGGTCTCCCAGTTCCCATGCCTTTACCCTGCTCACTAAACCTCTGTTCCCACCACACTCTACATCTCTGTCATTCAGCTCTGATTAATTCTCAGTTCTTGTCCTAAATCTTCATGCATGTACTGAAATATCTATTTAAAACTGTTCCTGGAACTCACATTTCAGTGTGCTGTGCACCCCACTCCTACTGACCATGGCGAGGGATAGCTGCCGAGGGAACTACTATTTTCCCAGAGGAATGACTAGACACTGATACATTATTGCCAGTTGCATTGTAATACCAAAGCCTGTCACCCCAGATCTTTATCTATGCCAGTGTTTCCCAAATGGTGCTCCACGGAATCCCAAAGTTCTGCGAAGCGAAAGTAAGGGTTCAGCGAGAACTCACTCACTTCCCTTCGCCCCTCTTAAAGAGACAGAGAGGAGCCAATGTTTGACAATTTTTCCCTTGGCTGTAGGGGTTCCTCGAAATTCTTCTGAGTTTAAAAGGGTTCCGTGGCCAAATAAAATTGGGAAACACTGATCTATGCTAACATTTCCTCCTTATAATTATTTTTAAATAATGCTCTTAAATTGTATCTACCATGTTCGCTGTGATGGCAGCACTTTATTTCATAACTGGGAAGGAAAGAAATGTCTACCACCTGGCACCGGTATCCAGTGGCTGAAAGGTGCTAATTACTGTGTTTTTCCTCTTGCCAGCTCTACAGACTTTCCAAGCCCTGGCAAAAAAGCTGAAGTCGTTTTGAAGCCTAAAACTCTTTTGTGCAGGCACTGGGCCCATTACGGTGTATTTAAAGAAGTTACAATTTCTCATTACTCTCTTCTTTGCTAGTTGCTTTATATTTGCTACTTTACCCTTCTTTATTCATTTTTATGCTTCTTTAATAATTTTGTCCAGGTTCTTTTTCATCATGTTCCTGCCTTGATCTCTGTGCTGTTTAATAAGCCAATCATGTTCCTCAAACATCATATCATTAATCTCCTTGCTTATCCCCATAAGCCTCTTTTATCCCTACTTTATTTATTATTGTCTCATACAACCTTTGAGCACACAGCTGTTTTTCATCTGCCTTTCCAGACACACCAAACATCAGGTTGGAATAGAAAGTGAATGCTAATAGCCAACTGAAAACAGAGAAAACATAGGCAGGTCAGAATATTATTATCTGACCTGAAAACTTGCCAGGTCACCCTGTCCAATATCCTTATTCTTAAGAATGGATTCCATGCAACCTCAAATGTGTGTGTGTGTTAGGGGAGGAGGTTTGCTCTTTTCCCCATTAGCAGGAATAGCTGGGTGGTAGCTTCTTTAAGGGTTCTCCATTGACCTTGGGTGGATGGAGGGTGTTTGGGTGAAGGTAAAGGCATCACTTGACCTGGTGGTCTGGTTGAAGTTACTCAGGTAAGCTGCCTCTGAGGCAGGGTATATAAATCCTTTCCCTCCAGATGGAGCCCTCCCAGGGGAATTAAGTTACAGATGAAGTCTAAGTGAGCCCTGTACCTCACATCTTGTCTTTCTTTCTGCATGTCCACAATGAAAGTGACATGGAACCTTTAATAACCAGAAGAGATTCAGCACCTCACCTTGGGGGGTCTCATCCAATAGGATATTTTATTGTTATCTGAAAACCTTCACATAATTCCTGTGTCATTCAGAACTGGGCCGATGTGATTGAGTGCTGTCTTGCAGTGTAGCATATTTGACATCAAACGGGCTCATGACATGAGTTGTTTCTTGAGAGCAAATCTCTCGGGGCCCATACTCATCTTCCCTTTGACAATTATGGTGCTCAGTAATTATTGTTCATTAATACAGTGCAGTCACCTTGAAGCCACGTACTAGGATCAGGCTTCCATTGTACAAAACATAGATCTCAGAATCTAAGAAGACAAAGAATGGATGAAGGGTAGAATATCCAAAGATGAACACACACTCTCTCTCTCTCATCCTTTTTCAGAAATACAATCTTTGTTGCCTCTCAGCCAATGTGCCCAATTTCTTGTTATTAAATAATAAATAACCAGAAAAGATACTTTATGCCATGTTTTTAATACAGGATTAGACTAAACCGTTCTGTAGTTTATGTCACAGCAGAGCTTTGGATCAGCATTCATATGACTTATAAATCCTCTGTTTAGCTCTTTAAATATTGTAAAGGGGCACTTAAAGTCACCTCATCTGTAGGGGAGATCACATAATGTGTGTACTGTACATCAGGACAAAAGGGTAATGACAATAATCAGCTTGACGTTTATTCTGTAATATTTCAGATAAACTTCAAATCAAGCTACAGCAACCTTTCAATATGCACCTAATGAGCAGATGTTACTGACAGCTCATTAACAGCCAATTAGGAATGATGGAAAAACTACTGACAAGAACAAACCCAGTGCAACAGGATGGAAGGAGGGTCTAATTCAACTCTAGCAGAGTCATGTGCAACCCTCATTGACCTCAATAGGAGCTGTGGTCCCTGGCACCAGGCCCTACGTTTTTGGCATATGGAGTAAGTGATCAGTAGATTTTCGGTATAGGGTTGTGTTTATGTGACCATCACTTATTTGCACTATTGTTAGTGTGTTATTCAGTGGTGTGGTGTAGTGGAAATATTCCCTGTGTTAAAGGTGGTGAAAGTAGGCTTCCAGGTCACCACAGAACTGTATCATGTGCATGGGAATGGTAGAGCAGAAAGAGAGTCACCAAGATAGGACAAACTCTTCTGCCAGACTGTGTGTGTAGCTGGATAGATTAATAATTGTTGGGCGAGGCAAGGATAATCAAAAATTTTGTAAAGTCCACACAGGTGGAAGTTATTGTGGAATGTCAGCTTTGTATAAGAGCCACCAGTTTTGAGAGCTCCTTCTTGATCTTCTCTGGCTTGCTCTACAGGATGCCAATCAGATGATTCTGTAGTTTCTTTGATAGTGTGTGGTACAATCTCCCACTGTAGTCTGTGTAGTAAGTTGATGGTAATGGATTTTTCACCTTCAGCCCATTTGGCATGATGCCCACATGTTTGCACTTGGGAATGAAGATGCTGATGTCTATAGCTGTGCAAGTTTTTTCATTAAGCTGATGCATTTCCACTTCATATGGCTAAATTCAATGCCTTGCACGGTGACAGGTTTCAGAGGGGAACCGTGTTAGTCTCTTTTAGCAAAATAACAAGGAGTCCGATGGCACATTAAAGACTAAGACATTTATTAGGCATCAAGCTTTTATGAATTGGAACTCACTTCATCAGATGAATGAAATGAAAGAATCAGATGGCAGGGATACAAGGAAGAGAATGTTACATCAGTGCTAATTCAGTCAGGGTGGATATGGCCCACTTTCACCTTCTTATCACTGCTGGAAGCACTGATATAACACTCCCATCTCTGTATCCCTGCCATCTGATTCTTTCATTACATGCATTTGATGAAATGAGTTGCAACTCATGAAAGCTTATGCTCTAATAAATTTGTTAATCTTTAAGGCAATGATAGGCAACCTGCAGCCTGAGGGCTGCATATGACCCATTGGGAGTCTATGTGTGGCCCAAGCGACATTTTGTTTACTGTTGCCCATACACAGTGTTGCCAGATTCTGCTGGTTTCCATCCATGTAGGTTTTTTTCTTATCCAGATTCCACACATGAAGTGAGGGATGTGCTGATTGCACACAACATTGACTGTGAGAGCCACATACTCCCTCTTCATTCAATCAAAGTGCTGCTATGGTTCAGTCAGCACACTTCACAAATTCTGGGAACACAAGTGCAGTTAGCAAACCTACCCTATCTTGGGAGACCATCTTGTTTGAGACAGTCTTGCCATTTTGATGAAAGAGGGCCACTCAGGCAGCCCACTTACTAGCCTAGGTTGCCCAGCCCTGCTAAAGTGCCACAGGACTCCTTGTTTTTGCTGAAACTGACTCGTGTGACTACCTGTCTAAAACAAAAATTAAATTCCTTTTTAACTGCAACAATATGTGCTGAATGCCCTTATTGCTCAAGCATAAACACTACTCGCTATTCTTTCTTTCTACAAAGTTTCAATACGTTTACAAATCATTGCCACATAAATGTCAGAAACAAATTATACACATTGCAACCGTTTATAATCTTTTTTCATCGAGAGAAATACAGTGCAGAAACAATCATTCTATCAGCTCTGTGTCCCATATTACAGAGTGGGCCTCTTTTGCACCAGCTAGGACGTGTTGCTTCTAGCGATTCCATTACATTGAGTGAAATTGTTGAAGTATAACCAGCTTCAACAAGCAAGGTGTGACTATCAAACCTCACGGTTCCTGCAAATATTCCTTTTGGGTGACATGACATCATTCTCGTCAGCTCCCCAGCACGAGAGTGCCCCAGTTTGCAGTATTTCTTCAGATGCCAGAAAACTTGGAGTGAATGTGAAGCTGATCAGCCATAATCATATTGACTCTGATATTGTCATCATGATGCTTCAGCATCCCATGAAGGTGAACAGGCAGCCCTCTTCCCCCATCAGACTGTTGTATCAGAAGGGTTGCAGACCCTAAAAGCCAGCATTGCAGAGAACTGCATTGGTTTTAGGTTTTAGGTTTAATTCATATATGGAGGGCTTTCTTCACAACCAGTTATAACATGTGAAAGCAGGATCCAAAGGACTGTGTCCCTTACAGCTAGCTGGAAGTGGGGGGAGACTCTGGGTGTACCTATGTAATATAGTTTGCTCCTGCTTTGCTTAGATTTTTTGATATTTAGCAGATGGAGTAGTATTTTGCTCATTATATTCAACTTAATGTGTAACCCAACACCAGCTATGTCTGTATTAAATACAGGAATAGCTAAAATAAGGTTACCAATTTTGGAAATGTGGGAATACAGAAAAGCAGGTCTGCTACATTGTTGCAAATGAAAGGGTTCACAGTTAGCAAAAAGAATCTTGCTAATTCCGGGGCTCAACTTCCAGAGCCCTATAAGGGGTACGGGAAGGTTATTCTGGCTAGAAGGCTATATGGCTTTCCCTGCCTGGCCTGGTTTGACCTGTGCCCACCCAGACACAGTTGGAACTGTTTTTATTTTCCCTTACTTGGAAGTCGAAATCATTTGAGACTGATGGACAGAAGTTGCAGCCAAAAAGTGGATGACAGTGGGTGGTGACTGGGAGCCAGCAGTATGTGAGGAGAGATGTGATGAGTGGCAGAAAGCAGAGCACAGGCGGATGGCAAGTGACCAGCAGAGTGAATAAGATGCCTCTTTCCCTCCAACCACTCAGGATGGGAGGTGAACTCTGGGTCTGCTCTGACCAAGGGCAGCAACTAAGTGGGGAGCAGAAAAGGGTTGGGCATGTGAAAGGTACATTCAGATTGCTGGACTTAAGAAGCTGAGAGGAAAAGGGACATTGCCCATCCTACACAGAGTGGGACTGTTACTCATGGTTTTGGTTATGAACTCTGTTTGTGGTGTTTTCCCAAATTAATGCCAAGTTATTTCCCTCCCTTTTATTAAAAGTTTATTTTCTATGCTTAGTTTCTGTGCTTGCAAGTGGGGAAGCATGGTCTCTCAAAGGTGCCCAGGTTAATTCCCCAGGTTACTGGGTAGGGTCTTGAGCCAGTTCTGTATTGGATGGATGGAGAGGAACCCCTCGATATTGAACCTGGCCCTGGCTCCACCAGGCAGAAGGGTTACACGTTTTGAAATGAAAACTGTAGTGCCTGAAGTACAGTTCTGTGGTGAAAGGGGACCTGCAGTAAACTCTGGGTCTGTGGGATATGCATGTTCTTCTATATCACATGTATGTCATTCTAAAAGAAATGAAATAAAATATATTTCAATATATTGTATGCTTCTTATTTGGGCTGAAGAACACATCCTCTTACCACTAATACATGTATTGCTGATAATTTTTTTCAAAGCACACACTTATTAAAACTCTTTTGCAGTTCATTAAACTTCTTGACTTTCACCAATTAGCTTGTGAGGCAATAAATAACTAGACTATTATAATTTTTTGTGATTATCCTACCTTTTGAGTTTATAGACTGGCTTTGACTTTGCCAGCTAGATAACATCACAGCAACTTATTTAGCTAAGTGCTGGCAGCAATGACAATTGGCAACTCTAATTACACTTGACAGAATACAGACTACGAGACTTTTTTTTTTCTTTTTACCAGATGCTTCCACTGCTTTGGGCTCTCTTGTCTGTTAATTCCTGCCCCTGGTAGAACTTAAGACATGCACCTGTCAGTTGGGACATCACAAATATGCAGCAAGACATGTAAAGTGTAACAATGTGCAGCAGAAATGCCACAATAAACAGCCTCTGCCTGTCACAGAGGACTATCTTCAAAAGTGAAAAATTACATTAGGTAGATACTTGTCACTAAGGCAACATGACTGGTTCTGCAGCTGTGGTCGATGAGGGTCACATTAGAAAAAAGTATCAGGATGCATCACTGTCCAACTGTTTTAGTGTTGACGTGCTCCTTTAATCCGCACATAGTCACTTACGTGTCTTAACCACCCAGGTGGTTTTATGGACTCATGCTTGATTAAGTAGCTGAAGCAGACAGATGATCTGGTGACTGCTGTGATATAATCCTTCATGGTACACTGGTTTTACTTTTTCTGTATTTGATATATCACAACATAATCTGTCAATATGCAAGTCTACATTTTTATGTTTGTTTGATTTAAGGATTTTTTTTCAAGTTTGCATTAATTTATCTTCAATGTATAGAAGGAACTGACCTTTTTTATATGCAAGAAAGGTAAAGGTATTCTATTGGCTTCTTCACATTCGCTATTGTGGAAAGAAAGTTTTGCAGTGTTACTGGAAGTGTCTTCCTGGTGTAAAAGATAATATTTTGAGGATATGGAATAGCTAGATTTTATAGGCATTTCTACTGAAAAGAACTAGAAAGTTAAGACAAAATATTTCAAAATGCCAACCCACGTCTCCTCAATATCTCCTTCTTATGCCTAGAACCAGCTCTGCTCTGGAAAATTGGAATAGTCACTTTTTTAACTAATCAAAAACTAAGGACTCTTCCCTGAAGGCCTGTTATGCTTATAAGAAGCACACAGGATCTTTTTAGGGGATCCCATGTATTAAGAATACATTAGTAAAGCAGCTAACACACACACACACACACACACACACACACACACACACACACACTACCAACCTTGCTATAGTTACCAGTCTGTTGTTTTTATCAGCCTACTGACCAGGTTGACTGAACAAGGAGTGGGGCTTTTATCAGACCAGACCAATGCTCCAGGATGGCAAGACAGGACCCAAAAACTGAGGCAAAGCAGCCCCCTTTTATAGCAGTTTTTCCTCATTGAGATCAGCAAGTTTCACACTGTCATGCTGTAATCAGTGTTTAAGGAGTGCTTGTTTTCTTAAGTTGTTCTTCTCATATCACAGCTATCTTGTCCCAATTGATAGGCTCATGTCTTATCTTTTAGAGTCCTCAATCTGCATCTCAGAGGTATAGATCAATCTTTCTTATGTCTGTCCTCAGCTCCTTCTTACAACATCTGATCTGGTGATGGCCTTCACACTTATCTTCTAATACCCATTCCTCATTCTGTACTCACAAAATGAAAAATTACAGTTCCTTCTGTAAAAACAGATCTAGTATCCCCACAAACATTTCTTACACTCTTAAAGAAAGAAAACAATCTTTATGGTAAAAGGGTGGCAATAGTGTTAAATAGACCCTTTTGGTCTGTTCCTACTTTAACATTAATAACAATCACAAACAGCCTGCTTAATGCATCTGTATCAACTGCACTAGCTGTTCCTTTCTGCAAGTCTGAAAGGATGGCTGGTAAGGGACATTACATTAAGCTACATTTTAGCTTCATAGCTACATTCCTGAAAGAAAGTCACAGAGAGGTAGCCCTGATTTATGTAGTCAGGAGATCCTGACGGGAATTGAAATCTCACCCTGAGTCCTTAGAAAAAGACTCTACAAACTCCTTTTTGAGTGGTTCTGTCTGCACTGATCTCAGGAACACTCCAGGATATAAGACTGCCTCAAACTGATCACCTTAGAAGCACCTGGGTCCTTGCCAGAGACAAGACCCTGAAGCAAGAAAGGACTGATCTATAGCAGGGAAGGACTTCCAAGCCCTTACTCTTCTTACTTATATACCCTCATATCATCACAGTATTAGGGCTGCTCTTGCTTTTGGCTCCTCAGGTGGTGCACTCTGAGGATGATAGGAGAGTTCTCTTAGACAAAGGCATGGCAAATTATCTTTGCCTTTTAAATATACTCCCTTTGTAATGCAGTCCCCAGGGGCTGTCTGAATGCCCCTGCCCAGCACACAAGGAGTGGGTTATGGAAGGCATGAGGTGGGTTTTTCTTAAAACCAGGGTGATCGTTATACCAGAAAACACATTAAAGGTTAAGGGTTGGTCTAGTCAAACACATTACGCTGGAGTGTAAATCTACCATGCACTAGCCTGCTGAGCACTGCATGTCCACATGGACCCTGTACCACACACTAATTTTAATTCACTCCTCTCTGAAACAGGAACAGTAGTGTTCCACCTCACATTGCGGCCAACGGAACTGTGCACCTAGACAAGCTCTAACACACAGAGCAGTTCCTCAAAGCAGTATCAGCACAATGCAGTGTAGTAGGGAAGGAGAATCCCAGAGATTTGGTCAGAGATCCTTGTGTCTTTGTCCCAGCCATGACCCTGGACCAGTTTAAAACAGGTTGGGTGCTGCTCTAGCTTGTGTCAGCTGTCCATGGTCCCCAGCCACGGTTCTCCTTTTCTCTTCCCAAGCAATCACCCAGCATCTCAGGGGTGGAAAGTGAGTTGAACACAACAGAAAAGCAGCCTCTATATTTCCTAGAGCTTGAACCAGGCTGGTTTGTGAGGGTCTCTCTTATTAACCTTGCAGCATGTGTTCTCTCCAGCACAATCTCTCTGGCTAGTGCTTAGAAGCAGTGGCAAACTATGCTTGCACGCCATCGCTGCTAGAAACATTCCCTGTGGTTCACTATGCAGTGCACACCCTCTATTGAAAATATTAGTGAAGAAAGAGGTTCTTTAAGATAGTTGGACTTCAGCAGCCATCCGCTGGCACTACATGCTGGCGGTAGAAAGAAGATAGTACATTAACATTAACCCAGCATCAGAACCTTTATTGGGGATCTTATTTCTTTTGACTTTCTTCCCACATATCCTTCCTCGTCAGCCTTCCCTGCCACTACTTTGAAAAAAATAACTCACATAATTCCAAGAATCTCCCTAATTGTTGACAGATCTACATTTTCCATTGCTAATTTTTTCAAGGAGCTAGCACCACTTTACAGCTTAGACATGTATTTCCAATATGCTAATGGAATATTTATTAAATGGAGTCCAAGTACTGATAGCTTTTCTATTTTTGGCTTGCAGAAGGTTCATTGGCATATTGAAGCCAGATGCTTTGTTTTGTATTTCTGTTTTTCAATATCATTAACTGTGGTTACAGTTTTGTAACAAAGTAACTATGCTGCCTTGGAGTTACTTGACTGTCCTCTTTTTTTAAACTTGGTACAGCCGGCTTTTGCTGTATTTAGATGGAAGCAGTCCATGATGAGATAGCTGGTATTGCTTTGCAAAGACTGTTTTAAGGTTGTAAGATGAAACACTTTTACATTTTACCTTTTTTTGTTTTCAGATAGAGACCATCTAACTCTCCGCCATCTCTTGTTGCTGTGCTCATGGACATCACTTGCCTATCCTGCTGCTTCCAAGGACTAAGATTTGCTTCCCAGCATGATTTGTCAGATCTAACACTGCACTACTAATAACAAACAAGATGAATCATCTGTTGATAGACACAGTAAAAGAGACATTAAATAATCCTTTTCACTTCCATAGCATTTCTCACCTGAGGATCTTAAAGACTTTTGCAATGCAATAACTGTTCTCAGTTAATGCTAATTACTTGGATCTAACATCAGAAAAGTGAACTGAGCCTCACAAGAGCTCTCAGTTCTGGGCAAATGTTATTATCCCCATTTTACAGATGAAAGCACTCAGGCCCAAAGAGATTTATCAACTAGTTTATAAATCAAACAAAGAAAAGTCTGTGGTTGAGTCAGGAATAGAACCTAGAAGTCAGTTATAGTTCCTGACTCCTGGTTTTGTATCTCACCCATGAAACTATCTTTTCCCACTACTTTCAAACCAGGCTCCTGCTAATGACTACTACTGCCTTAATGCTTAGCGCGCCTTCCTTCCTGAAGGGCCCCCTGTGTAGCCTTTACTTCTGCAAGTCTTCCTATTGATCTCACTGGAAAGAGCCTGGCTATATTAAGCCCACCACATCAGGTTTAATATAAGCAGGACTTGAGGACAATGACAGCTACAACATTTGCTTTCTGTAATACGTACTTAAAATGTGCGGCTTTGGCAAGCATGGGAGCCAGTGAATTCATCTACCAGAAAAGATGCAGAAGTAGAACATAAAAAGGGAGTAAACACAATCAATTCATTAGACATTTCAAATGAACATTGATGGGTTGGTAGTTTTGCTTTTTTTCTTCTTCCTCCTCTTTTTTCAGAATTTCAGTGATTATTTTATGGTTGCAGGATTCATAAGGAGAAATTAAATATAAGCCTCAGTTGTAGTTCTGAATGTGGCTGCTGGCTTGTCATATACTGCTAGCTCCTCCTCCTTGTTTCCACCTGCTCACAATGCATTAAACACTTTCCTTGTACTCATTGTCCGTGTTAGCTGACAGGGATATTATTCAATTGCCAATGGGAGATTATATGGTGCACATAACGGAAAAGGAGGTAGTCTACACTATCAAAAACAATTGGGGATCATAGAAACTGGAGTTTAAAAACACATACTGGGTTATTCTTCTATTCTATGACATTATATTTGAAAGTATGATGTCCAGCCTATTTTTAAATCATCCAAGAAATGGGGCTTCTTCCACTTGGGAAGCTATTTCACAATATGCTAGACCTCACTGTTAGCTATTTTGTCAATTTAAATCTCCCTTTGCTCAATTTCATCATATTATTCCTAACTATACCTCTTAGAATCACTCTAAACAATCCCTTTGCCTCCTTGCTATTTCGATCTTTCACATACTTGTAGACAGTTATAGTTCCTTAGACCCTATTTGGGGCAATTTAAAATATTTAGCTCTTTTAATCTTGCGCCATAAATCAATCTCTCCAGCCCCTCAGTTATTTCTCACTGTTCTCTGAATTCCCTGTAATTTGTCTTCGTTGTTCTAAAAGGTAGATGTCCAGAACTATATGTAGTCTGTAATTTGTACAACAAAGATTTCACATTCACAATGCTCACAGGTGGCAAAAAATTTCCATTATATTCAGGGCCATTTCCCCCAGTAATTATATCTTGTTTCCTCTTCTATAATATGTGAGTGCAGAGAGAGAAGTAAGCAGCTTTCCAGTTTAATTAGTTCAGTTTCTGACACTAATGTACAGCACAGTAAGATTTGCAAGGTTAAAAGATTTTCCTGGTGTCCACAGCTTATCATTGGCAATTTTTTTCTTTTGCTTAAAACAGAAGAAATCTTCACTGGGATCTTTAAAAACAATAAAGAGCTAAGTGCAGTTCATTTTACAGTACCAGACAGAAATGTAAAATTGTCATCCCATCTCCTAAAATAATCCTCATACACAAATTCATATTGCCAACTCAAGATTCCTCATGACAACATGTCAATCAGATGTCACAAACAGAATGCTATCGGCTAATAGCCATGACATTAGGTGTCACTGCACAGTAGAACGCATTTCCTTGGAACAGGATATATGAGGGGCTTATGGATGTCGTTGGTTATAGCATCTTGGTAGCAATGACTGTCTAGTGCAGAATCTGTAAATGTTGCTGTTTCTCTGAAAATACACTCCTCTGAATGGATACCTGTCATTAACATGGATTTGAGATGGGCCTGAGCGATAGCACTGAACGTAAACACCCTTGAAATATGGAGGTTGCATTCAAAATCTGCATGTAGATCTAGATCCAAATTTTTCAAATGGATTCTTTCCCTAGGACTG